>NC_142938.1:81973527-81995320 GCF_046866305.1 Octopus bimaculoides | reverse complement strand
AATCGTGTTTCTTTTTTTAATATATCGGTAGGCCACATTCAGTTTACTACCATTTAACAATGCCGCATTTCATAAATCAAAAGAAATATTATACTGCTATACCTATTATTTTTTCAAATAAAATTATTCCGATGAAAATTTCGTAAGAGGCGGAGTTCTACTTGTACATTCGCCAATATATTTTTATTTAATAAGTTATTTTTCAAAAGTTTATTCCAATTTATGCTTTAAGAATAATAAAATTCCTTTGAAACTAATAATTACAAGAACACATAAAAGAAATACTATAGGTGCTTCTCAAATCCCTAATCAAGTGAAAGAAAAATGCTTGAAATGAAATTCAGTTAAGAAAAATATATGTCTCGTGATTTCCACCCTGAAACTCATTTGGAATGACATATTTAACACTTCAGAAGGATGTATGTCTCCACCTTCCATTTAAGTTATAGCAAAGTCCAAAGTCAACTTTTATGGAGCGCATATAGAATTTGTAAGATATTGTAATGTTTAGAGGTTTTTCCTCTGCTAATTCGGTGATTGGAGGGTAAACGTTTATGGATATCTGCGTATTGATTCTAGCGGCCAGAATCACCTTCGCTCTCTTTTTCTTGTTTGTTGAATAGCATCCATGTCATAAGGCAATATATATATATTGTAGAACAAGTAGAAAGATATGTTACACGCAAATACTAAACAGTATATACGAAGGATAACATCCTTTTTAAGACCAGTGCTTCCGCTTTGAATACATTTAAAGTATATTGTAAACCGAGTTTATTATTGCGTGAATAAGCGATTAAGTAAAAACTAAATTTTAAAAATTACTTTAATATGCAAATGTGTGTGATTAAAAATGAATGATATATCATAGCTACATTTAATCAGCAGATATAAAACTGCGACATGGGTATATATATATTTTGGGCATGATCATTTCTTGATAGTTTGAATATTCTTTTGTTCTATCACACAATGCCTTGTAATAATCTCGTTACATTCATGACAACAATATATTACTGATTGTTTTAGTATTTTTATTAATTTACCCCTACTAATACCAAATCCAAGAGTCGAACGCTTCAAGTGTTTTCACCTTCATTCATCCGTAACGAATCGTTTAAGCCGTTAATGGCTGGTTTTCACGATTAACAGTAAGTACAGTTTTGTGTAAATACACTGCAATTGTCATTATTCTAATATCTATAAAGTATTAGGACTGTAAGCATGGTGACTTGTACATCCACAATATTTATTTTATAGATATTTATACAGCATAATACTGCACTGAAAATATTGCAAGGAATCATCTGCAACAACGTGTTGTCGCGGCAGTGGAAACACGTGTAGGTCATTGTCATATGCTGCAAATGTTTATAAAATAAATATTGTCGATGTGCAAGTCTCCATACACTTTATTATTAGTAAATTTTGATATACTCGAAGGAATCTTTACTCACCTGAGCAGAATACGCAATTACCCAACGGAAGAATTCGCCAGTGACAAACAACTAGTTGTAGGCACGTGCATTGGATACTGACCGCTGGGGTTAGCAGACATTTTGGACCAAACGAAGAGCAAAAATCCATCAATTATTCCCTATATATATATATATAACGTGAGAGAGTTAGGGGTTGGGGGTTCAACCCACTAAGGGATAGTATCTATCCAGTATACTGCTGGGAGGGTACCCAATTATTGCTACACTAGTGCTATACTAGGTGCAATCAATGGGAGCGGGTAAAAGTGGAGGTTTTACCCAAAATTTGTGTAACAATTAGAAAATGGAGGAAAATATGCTGAACCCAACTACTTGCAGACGGTGTATCCCGTTGAATTCATTAATTTAATTCATAGCAAAAGTGACAAAAAAAGGGAGAAAAGAAAAAGAAAGAAAGAACCAAAGCACAGGTGTCTATGGCAGACTATGTTATTTTGCCAACATGGTTTACATATAGAAGTACAAAGTACATAAGGAATTAGAGGATACTTTGTACTTCTATATGTAAACCATGTTGGCAAAATAACATAGTTTTTTCTTTCTTTTTCTTTTCCTCCTTTTTTTGTCACTTTTGCTATGAATTAAATTAGTGAATTCAACGGGATACACCGTCTGCAAGTAGTTGGGTTCAGCATATTATCCCCTATATATATATATATATATATATATATATATATATATATTCATACGCGTGTATGTGAGAGAGTGTCGGTATGTATGTATATATGTATGTACTTGCGTATATAGATAGAAACAGGTAGTTAGAGATATATGGAATGGCGAATAAATTGTTCTGCCAAAGAAAGAGAGCGTGAGAGACAAAGAAGGCAAATGGGTGAGAGGGAGGAAGAGAGAGAGATCAATGCAATTAGTGCTTAGAATTACATGTTCCAATACCTCTTCGTCAATTGAGACATTCACACAAAGAAAAAAAGTCAAGAATTGTTTAACTCTCTTCAAAATTGTTGGAAAATGTTAGAACAATGACCAAAACAGTTACGGCCCACCAGTTGTCATTTGTTCCAAAAATATCAAAATCATCGTTAGTCGGATTATCTTAAAATGTATGTGTGTATATGTGTCTGTGTTTGCTCCCCTCACCACCGCTTTACAACCAATTTTGGTGTGTTTTCGTCCCCATAACTTAGAGGTTCGGCAAAAGAGAGCGATAGAGTAATTACTAGGCTTACAAAGAATAAGCCCTTGGATCGACTTGTTCGACTAAAGACATTGCTCCAGCATGGTCTCGCAATCAAATGACTGAAGCAAGTAAAAGAATAAAAGAACACCAATTTCAAATCCGTTGGATGTAATTTCTGGCAGTGACTTTCTTCATCCGATCGGTTGAAGATAAAATGTCAGCCTCTTTCATAAAAGGCATCTCCAAAACTGGTATTTGGTAAATTTTAGTTGAAAAGGCTAGATGTCATCGGTAGCTGCATTCAGACAACCACCGACCTACATATACACACAAACATGAGCGCACACACACACACAATGAATTTTATGTAGGTATGTATGCATGTATGCATGCATATACGTACGGTTCTTTTGAGATTTAATTCCTTAGTTTTCCTTTGCAGAATTAAAGCTGATCTTTAACAAAGTGGAAGATCTCTTTTGTTTAAGTGAAGACAGCTCTTGCATTTTCTGCTTGCCTCGATAGGTCTAAGTGTGCATACGTGTGTGTGTGTGTGTGTGTGTGTGCTTGTGTGCTGTGCATATGCGTTTACGTATGTATGAAGCACTTGTAGGTGTATGGGTCACAAGAGAACACAAGTTTGTGTGCTGCACTGCTTATGTGCGTGAGTATATGTGCCTGTATGTGCGTGTTATTGCGTTCATATGTTCACCCATGAACTTCAAATGAAGAAACCCGGAAAAGCTTTACAAATTTTCACAGTTATTCTGATCAACTTTTCAGACAATACGAATCACTCTACGTCGTTCTATTTTGGAGTACCTAAGCGTTCCTAGATTTATATACAGATATACTGTTACGCAATCCAGTGCACCTCTGATACTAGGAAGTATGGAAGATATATAGGCTGTATGCTCTATAAGACCAGTATGTTTTATATCAATTCTCCATAAATATGCCCCTTTACCCCAAGTTTTTAAGAGACGTCTACATCTGCTGGGGAATTGATCTCTACAATTCTGTTTCATTTGTGCTCCCTCTCTCATACAAACTCTACTTGACCCGTTGTCGTGATGCCTGGTGTCCGTTTTCATTCAAATGATCCAGCTGACTTCGTTATTTTTAAAGGTGTAAACATTTTCCGTTTCTGCTTCCGGTTTGATATTTTTAGCCATCAGCAGAATTCTTCCCACATAAAACCTTGTAAACCGTTTTCGCAAGATTGTTTCTCTCTGCCTCGGAAACATGCAGGTGTTACGATGAGATAGGGAAGCTTCCAAATCCCAACATAAGAGACAGCAGCTATATAGTTACCTTTTTCATCTGTCTGGTTGTCTCTCTGTCTATTTACCTATTTATCTATCTATTCATTTATCTGTCTGACTGTCTATATATCTATCGATCTGTCTAGGTATGTAAGAATGTTTCATTTTTTTTGGCATGAAAGTATAGAGAGTCTTAAAGAATTTCAAGCATTTATAAATGGTCTTGACATAAACATTCAATTTACAATACAATATAGCCATCAACAACTTCCATTCCTCAACTTCCTCGTTACGAAATCCAACAACAAAATAGAAACAGATACATCCTATAAACCCACTCTAAGCAATATCTACCGTTAACTCATGCCACCCCAAACACACTAGAATGAATATCCCTTTCAACCCTAGCAAAAAGGATTTGTGCTCTAGTTTCTAATGCAAGCACCAGGAACACTACCAAGAACTATCCACCATCACAAACTGATATAGGCTTTCAAGGTGCCCTACAACTCAACATCCACGAACTCAGCAACCCAAATGGAAGAAGGATTTACAACTAAAAGCCCTAACATACATCTCCAAACACAACCCCCTTAACAAGGAAGCCTTCGACACCATCCTCCAGAACATTCCCTTACTAATAAGGGACCACAGAATGAATTTAATCAATGAAGCTGTCAGTAAAAAGATGCGGAAAAATTCACTGTGGTGTATGCGTCAACCTAATTGAGGGATCAGAGTTCTCTTTGAAGCAGGGTCAAAGTTTTACAGTGAAAAGCAACTTTACAGGTACTTCGGAGAATTTAATATATAAATTAACTTGCTCTTGGTGTCGAGAGCAATACAGTCTACGTCAAAGCATAGCTCTATATAGATCCCAGATCAAAATTCGGGAATACAGAAAAATAGCATTCAGCGAACACATCGACATTTGCGTCACTAACAAACAACCTAGCTTCAGAATTTTTCCCCTCAATAAATTCAGGGACGACGCAAACTGTAGTTAGCGCATTGGCAAAGAGTCGTATTTTATCACAAAATATACACCCCTTGTGAATGCGTCCACCACAAATGACACTATTACAAGAGCCTCAGAAAAATATCCACGCAAATATTAAAAACGATATATTCAGAGCAGTACTACTCCTGAATTTATTCAGAACAATTCCATTCACTACTATTACACCACAACAGGTCGCTTTTAGGTCTCTTGACCATTTAAGTGGATTCCACCAGCATCCTACTACTGTCATACAACTCCTGTATGTTTACTAGTCTTTCTCTTCTTTTCTTACTCCCTCTTTTTCTTTTTCTCCTTCCTCGGCTACCACTTCTGCTTAAACAATGAAAACCAATAGCTCATATCGAATATTCCTTTAGGACTGCTACTACCTGCTACGAAACCTTCACAAGAGTAAAAAAGAGAGACAGAGAGAAAAAAGTAAAATGTCCCTTGTATTTGAAAACTATGGAAATACTTTAAAAAAACCTTTTAAATTTTCCACAATTTAATTGTTGTTCATGCTTTACTTTAAATGGAAAAAAGTCGCAAAGACGGAAACCGATACTAAAATGTTCAAGATCAAATCATTTTAGCATTTTCTACCTTGTCTTTTAGTCCTTAGATATATATATACATATATATATAACAACATATATGCTATAATGTTTATCATATAGATATTTATATACTTTTCAGAAAACCATCTTGTGAACATCATCAAAGAAATCAAAGAAAGAAAAATATCATAAAAATAAATGGTAAGATATTTCTTAGCTTGCAATTATTTATACTTGGTGAAAGATATTTACGCTGCGGCTGCTGCTTCAATTATTCTTGCTTGTGTCAGGTCTGTATATTAATACACGGCATCAACTGAAGAAAGTTTAAGCAACGAAAACAATAAGAATTTAGAAACTAAAAAGAACTCAAAATACACAACAGTTTATGCGGGCATCATGCACTGAGTAACTTTCGATAGGACCGGGGGTTTCATGTGAATAGGAAATTACGAGTAAATGATTATTTCTGTACTGTGAATATACCTCATTATAGAAATGAACTATGCTCTACAAAAAGGAGCACAAGTCTAGTTACATACATACATATATATATATATATATATATATATATATATATATATATATATATATGTGTGTGTGTGTGTGTTCATACATGGAACCATACATAATGTATACACACACATATATGTATTATATGTATGTATATATATATATATATATATATATATATATACACATAGGGAAGCGGTTAGGTCATTGAGTAAATACTCAAAGAAAACATATCAAAAAGATTAAAAATAAATTCAAAGCCATTTATATAGCTACACACAGATTAAAATGAAATTTGTAGTAGACGTCATAAATCTAGATTAATATCGGAACATCTTAAGTGAAGGCCGAACATATATTGAAGGCTATGAGGGAGCCTCTGCTTGACCGGTAGGTCTGTTAGAGGCAGCCACTAAAATATCCCCAAAGCGTAACTTAGTCGCAACTGATGTTGTTTGTCTCCTCGTGAGCTCTGAGCAATAATCAAATAAATCATACCGAGAAAACGGACAGAAAACTCTTAATTGGAAGTGGAACCGCTAAAAAATTTAGTAGAGGATATTGTGAAATGAATGTATTGCCCTAGTTAAAACATACTAACATTTTAGAGAGAGGGCGACACTATATGAAGCGTATGTTTATATTCAGGTATATACTGATGTTTTCATTTTGAGGTATTTTAGGAAATTCCTTGATGACTGTGGTGATCTTTTGTCAACTGTGTCTGTCTCCAACTCATGTACTTAACAATCAAGATTTTGTCCTCTAGTATTTGGAACTCTGTCAAATCTGTATTGTCTTCTAACAAGCAAACAGTGTGATGTCTGAGACTGACCATTGATCATGTGCAGCTAAAATAAATCCTTCCGTTTCTGTTATAAATCTAGAGACTTTCAATCATTGTTTACTATCACGCTGACTTTTTGCTTCCTCTCTGTCGAATCTAGCGTTATATATGGCCACGATAAAGCTTCTGTTTCGAATCTTTCATTAGTATTTTTGGATTTCCGCTTTGATTTCATCTTTCGTTTGTACTGTTTGTATTTTTAAATATTCGGTTATTCTTTTTCTAAAGAATGGTTTTCTTTCATATCATTTAGCTAAAACTGTTTAATAAATTGTTTCCTTATATTCTTCGAGTCCTTTATCTTTTACTTTTTGATTAGTCAGTATACGGCGATTTTGCTGTGGTGCTGCCTTCAACATATTTAGTAGATCATATGAATTCTGTATTTATTTAAGCACATTGAGAAATTCTATTGACCTGTATTTATTGAACTGGGGAGTTACCAATTTATGTATGTCCATAGACAGTCATACGCACCACATGCCACACACACATATATGAATATGCATATTTACACACACACATATATATACACATATATACCTGCGAGCCGGTTTGCTTACATATGTACATGTGCGTACGTACATAGGTTGATATATATACATATGTGAATTAGTGCGCTTGTTTTTTTTATATGATGTGCTTCAGCATAGATTCCGTGTACCAAATCATATTCACAAGGAATTGATCAATACGAAATTACAGTAGAGGATACTTAACCAAAGTGCGACACAATGGGATCGAAGACACGACTGGATTTTGCAAAAATTAAAATGTCATACATAAAAATATTCTAATATATCTGGGAAAAACTTCCGTCACTAGATAAAAAGTTCTCGTATAGATTCTTTATCAGTTCATATACCAAACTATACATTTTTATACGAATTTTAGATTTTCGGAAGATTCTCCCGGTTTTGTATTTGGCTTTACGTAGCTCGCTACTAATTTCACATTTGCAGTGTTTATTTGCATATCGTTTTTTTTCTATAGATTTATGCTATAAATATTATTTGGGTCTCGAGTTTCTATTGCACTCAATATTGTGTTGTTATCATCAGCTGTGTTTTCTCGTTGATTATTCTCTGAGAAGACGACAAAATTTCTGTATTGGCTTACTTCTGAACCCACACAGCAAATTTTGATGAATAAGAAAGAAAACACTCTGGATTCTATTGAGTTTCGTAGCATGCTAGAAATTGCAACCGATTGTTCCATGGAACGAGGACATTCGGCTTTAAAACAAAAATAATCTTCCACTGAAGAATGTCGTATTAAATACTCTAAACTGAGAAAATATAAAACGACATTGTCATGAATTGAAAACCTTTTATCACAATTCGCTCCATTGATGCTGTCAAGTTTCAATTTAAAGATTAATAATTTATGTTGTTCAAGCTAAACATCAAATATTTTTTTACTTTCTCTTTGTCATTCATTGCCTTTCTCTGTCATTCTAAAACTCTCGCGCGCGTGTATCTCTGTGTGTGTATTGTATTTCTTTCTCTGACTTATGATTCGCACTCAGTATGTCTCTTTCTATTGAAATCTAACTTTCATTAAATCGTATCTTTAATAAATCTTGCTATCATGCCACATAGGTTCTTTTATCTTGACTTTGATTTCGTAAAAAGATATTATGGTGAAGTAATACAAGTGAAGCTGGCAAGATTGTAACAGTTTAATTAAGATACGAAAGTTTAGTTAAATAGAGAAAGTGTGTGTGTGTGTGTGTGTGTGTGTGTGTGTGTGTGTGTGTGTGTGTGTGTGTGTGTGTGTGTGTGTGTGATAGAGAAGAATGTGTGTGTGTGTGTGCATGTGTGTGATAGGGAAGAAAGTGTGTGTGTGTGTGTGCGTGAGAGAGAGAGAGAGTCAATCATTCAGGCAACGATATAGTGACAAACATTACTGCATAAAATAACTTTTTTGCAACAGCTTATTTACAAGTATGGATATGTAGGAAATTATAATTAACAGAAAACAAGTTAATTATCTTAGAATTTCTTTGATAGATATAATCTGCTGCTAACTTTCAGTTATCTCGCTTCTGCTCTTCTCCAGAAGCGTTACCTGTTTAATCGTAACATCACTCATCGTATGTCACTGATATCTGCAGCTTGCCTGTCTCGCAGGAAATGTTGAACTCACTGCGTGACTGTGAGGTCCACGTTTACTGTTAGACGAGATCGTTTCTTAAATATTCGATCCTTTTAATTGAGAGAACGTACTATGTCATTGATGTCGTTAATATTCCTCCTGAATCATTGTAAATGACCTTTTGAAAGGAGTACTTGAGCAGAAATGGAATTCTGGACAGCCGAAATTCTGGGAAGGAGAGGCTAGATGTATGTTGTGATGCCTGGAGAGGACAAAGACAACATCAAAATGGAGGAGGGCGAAAATTCCCGATAAATGAATTCAGCTAGCTCGGAGGAACAATGATTATTATAGTTGTGATAGGAAAAGAAGATAGAGAAATTCTCGCATCTGTGGGTATGAGGTTAATTCGAAACACCGATTTATCGCTAGTCTATCATTCTGCTAGGAACCCTTTTGTAAATCAAACCATTATATACAGAAATGTAACCACATTAGTTCCAGATGGAAGACTGTATCTGTTTATCAATATAGATGTAAATTTACATAATAAATATGTGTTTCTTCAGTTGTCATACGCTACGTTTCTATTCAAACAAATTAAGAAAGAACACAGAATTTATTAGAAGAATGTGAAAAAGTAGGCGAAAATGAAAACTAGTTCATCGTTCATAGAATTTCAGAAAAAATATGCATTAAAGTATTTAAAACATAAATTTTTAACTTCTAAAATATACTGGTAAATAATATAAAATACAAAATTTTAAAATCATGAACATAGAAAAAAATGTATTTTTATAACGTAACAGAATTTTAATACGTGTCTCTGCCAAATTTTAAAATGGTGTGAATATAACAATACAGTTGATAATAAATCAAAATTAATATTGCGTTTTCTGTCATCTTTGTCAATAATTAAACACACTTAATGATCGTTGGTATTATGCCTGTTGTCATTTTATTATTATTATTGTTATTATTATTATTATTATTATTGTTGTTGTTGTTATTGCTGTTGTTGTTCTTTCTCTTATTATTATTGTTATCATTATTATTATTATTATTAAAGTTATTGAATTTAATAATTTTTTTATATATATATATTTCAATTTCAATTTTCGACTACGAATGTGGAATATTTCCTTACAGTTCTATGAACTTCTCACTAAATTTCTGCTGCTTCTGTCATGCTTTCAAAAAGGCGACCAGGTCTCATATAGTGATTTTATTAAATTCTTGTTTATTCATTTGTGAATTTTTTTACTTTTATTCATGCAACTTTTATATTTATTATATATCCAGAAGTTTCCAGAATCATTTACATATGATAATATATATGTATGTGTGTGTGTTTTTCTTTCGTCATGTGTAGCTTTTAAGATTCATAATCGATGCTGTTCCACACGCTACTGCACCACAAATAGTCCTATAGTCTGTTGCACATTTGAGGTAACAATACTTGTTACCTATTAGCAGCTGTCATATTCTATTTAATCCAATTAGTGGATGTTTTAAACTGCTTAACGTACAGCTATAATTAGTGTTATCACTGTTACTAGCGTTAGGATTGTGAATGGACGTAAGATTTAATTACGTCTCTTTTCCATATAAATTGTATTGACATTGGCCCAAACCTCCTTCAATAACAGTGTATTTCAACAGAAAAATGGTAGCAAAACGTTTAAACACTATGTATAGCACGGACATAATCACATAAACGTTTAAAAATATTCTAAGATCCATTTTGCTTCCTTATCTTGATGCAAAAATGAATAATTTTACTGAATAGTGTTTATGCAAATATCATTAGATGTGATAAACAATAAATTAGTAATTTATAAGGATAACAATCTGATGAAGAAAATACTTCAAAAGATTCGTTGATTAACGTAACTAATGAAGTGTGAAAGATGTGGAATGTAAATCTAAGATGATCAACCATTAATGAACGTTATCAGGATAAAAATAGATATGAGTTAAAGAGTAGGACGCGAAAGATGCTCATATATTTACATTAATCATTTTCAGTATTTGATTTCACTCTCAATACAATAAACGGAACACATTAAGCCTTGATAACTTTTCCTGACAGTATTATAGTTTTTAGAGAATCAATTCCAAATTAAAACTGAAATATATTGCCAATGTGATTTAATTGAAAACTTAGCACGGCATCAGGAAGGGAAGCAATACGACAAAAACGTCACCATACATAATATATATACGTGAAATCTGATCCACAATAAGCCAGTAATTGAAATAAATCACAGGAAAGTACGGTGATATAGATTGTGCGTGAGAGAAAATCGCTTCAAAGATGTATTGTTTTAAAACACAATATATGTCGCAGTGATGCGAACATCGTTTCAGTAGTAACTCGCAAGGGCGTCAGACACGCTTCGGAGCACTTAGGCTTTGTCAATTGCATCAAGGAAAAGTTGAAATTGGAGTGTGAGTCTGTGTGTTTGTAGTGGTGGGAAGTAGTAAGAGCAAGGTGGATTATGCTAAAGTATATGTCAAGAAATTCAACGAAAGTATTGGACGCAGTACAGGAGAATTCGAAGGCAGGATAGAAGGACTGGACGAATTAGAGGAAAGAGTCAAGATATTCGTGGAAGAGTTAACATTCGTCTATATAATGAGTGTATAGCTCAGGAGTAGGACCAGTGAGCTGTAAGAATATTTGAGTAGGTTCGTATATTTGGGGCCCCCTTCCCATTCCCATTGCCACTCCCGCGAGAGCATGGTTGGCGTCGGGTATGTCTGAGGGGAGGAAAGCTACTAGGGGCACAAGCACATGGTCAGGATTCATTGCGATAGGTTCGGTGGGGCAGTTGCGGGCGGAAACGATGGGGTGGCCAGGATGTATACATGCATAGAAGGGTACAGGACGTCACCAACGGTGCAAATATATATATATATATACACTTATATTCTATTACATATTAGAAAATCCATATTAGAGAGCTATTCCATCAGTTACAAAGAACACAATCCATATGTAAAGAAAATCTACGGAAGATTCCACACATGTTCAATAATCAGACTCTAGTTTATCCAATAATCAGTAAATTCTGTTTCAATACACCTCACCAGCTTTAGATTCTTTTATTGGTAATTATGTAAGCCTACCGCTATCTGTCATTCTTGTATTCTCGTATTTTGAAAGATTTTCCCGATTGCCTTTTCTATCCATAATATCTCATGAGCCTTCTCAGATTTACTCGTTCGTCAAGCAGAACAGGTAAGCCTAATGTTAAAGCAAATCATTACAGCATAAATGAGGTATTCTTATTTTGTTCAGAAAATCCTTCTCATTTTTTATATTTTCTCTACCTCTCTTCCCTCTCTTTCTCTATTTCTATCTCTATCTCTCATACATACACAACTAAGCATGGATATATATATATATATATATATATATATATATATATATATAGCAAATGCAGTATTTCTTATAAATCAAGGTTAAACCACTTTCTACCTCCGCCCATATATAACACTCAAATGCGAGATTGCCACGCAATAGCTAGCACTCGGCTATGAATAATTGGGTACACTAATACCAGCAGTATATTGGATAGGTACTATCCTTTCGTTGGTTTTGTCAACCTCTAACTCACACACAAAATATGTATATATATATATATATATATATATATATATATATATATATATATATATATGGGAGAATTTACGAAAAAACAACAACAGACGAGGACAGGTGGTGTAAACAACAAAAGGATGTATTAGTTTAACGCTCGGGAATACAGAAAGTCTTTAACGTTTCGAGCTACGCTCTTCAACAGAAAGAATACGGAGAAAAAAATTTGAATGTTTTGATCAGCGATGCATTTGTATATATGTAAGTATGCTTACATATATACGTGACGTTGTGTGTGTATGCGCGCTCGTGTGTGTGTGCGTCTCGCGTATGCATGTGTATGCCTTTAATCATGCCTATTTGAAAATGTATCACCATGGATCTTAAGTATATGCAATTGTCTCTCTTACCTCATTAACATGCAGGTTGATATAAAATGTATGATAAATTTAATCAAGCTACATATTTAAGGGAATTAATGGTACCATCTATAAACAAGTCTCAAAAACACCCAACAATTGCAATGAAATAATTGATATATCTGATATAATTAATTTCATTAATATGACAATGCCAATTAACTATGTTATTTGCATGTGCTGTTCACTAAGGCAGTATAACGTAAATTCATTAAAGTTTTAATAACAAAATATGATTGGAAAAAATATTGCGCATTCGTGGTACTGTAATTATTCTGACACTGGTATTGTAGGATTTGCATATTGTCTTTCAGAACAGGACATGCAGAAACGCCTACATTAAACTATGATATAAATTTAATTAAATTATTTTTATCGCATCAATTTAATTATATTCATTATATATAATGGCATTGTGTAATTGTAATTTTTATCTGTTCTAGATCTTATTTATTTATCGCCTGCATCTGTTTCTCCTATTAATTCTTAATTATACATCTCGTTAAACATTATATCAATCTTCACACTAACGTGGTAAGAGAAGTACTTACTAATCCTTGGGTCCGATGTTGTTGCTTGAAAAGTTTCAAATTGATTATATAAAGCGACCGATGTTAAATCTAAGGACACTTTAGTATTTAATTAATATAACGATAGAATGGCAGCCCGGAAAATAGCCGATAGAGTAATGAAAATCGTTTAATATAAGACTCAAAACCACTGTAAGTATTCCTTTCTGATCCAAGACGTGCAAATTAAAAGAAAAAAATATATATTTGTTATTAAGGATATTTCAGTTCATCTTCATAATCCTTAAAAATCCGAAAAAAAAGACGTTTAACGATAAGCTTCCGTATTTATTAATAACAAATTACTTAGGTGTTACGATACATTGAAATAGTATCGAGCGATTTTGTTGCGTATTGGGAAGGTGCAGCACGAAATAGATTATCGAACATATGTGAGTTTTCCAGATTTTCTTTACTTTTGTGTGTGTGTGCGCGCGCGGATAGCGTGTGTTTGTGGGCGTGCGGGCGTGTGTGTGTGCGTGCTGTGAATACATATATGTATATAACATGTATATATATATATATATATATATAAAATATACACACACACATATATACTTGTGTGATTTTATATATATATACTACATAAAGACAGAATAGATTAAACACTAAAATTCCAAAAGTGCTTGAACTATTTGATTGATGATTGATCCTCCGTCAGTTTCGATGAGGAGAATTCTGTTGTTTGATCAGCTGAACTACAGTGGTACGAAATTACCGTCAGATTCTTCAACCAGATGTCAGTAATTCAGCAAAAGAATGCCAAATTGAAGAAGTGACGCATCTATTTGCCAAAGATCAGAATATGTTGGTGAGAGGCTCTATACTGGTAGAGATCTAAAGTATCGGCACCGTGCCCCACTCTGCATATATTGGAGCAGTATTCTGTTATCAGTATTACTGGAGCTGCTTATCAAACTCATTTATGACTCACTTATTATGCATTGTTCCGAACGCCTTAACGCCACGAACTGAAATAACCTAATATGTGAAGTGACGTGATTATCAATGCAGATATAAGACTCTTAATGCGCCTAGTTCAATTGTCTACGCTGGCAAAATATATCGACATAAGAAATCAACCGTAACTTTGGAAATATGTCCGATAAGAAGACTATAAGAAAAGAAATATTGTTCCGAACTAACAGTGAATTATTTCAAATAAGAACAATGCAACATTGCCTCCTTTGAAGTCCATAAGAATATTTGCTATACATTTTCTCTTAGTATTTACTGAATTCTTGAATGTTACATGTATTCCAATTAAGCAGTTGCGTGTCACATGTTCTTAAGAAGTCGATATGACCAAGCATCGATGTTTAGGAGGACGAACACTGCTCCATAAGTAAATAGTAGAGAGTTTGTTAATAATGTTCTATAGTATCTCTTACATATTCTTTGGTTCATATACTCTGTCATTACTGATGTTGCTACTCATCTTTCCAGAACATTCGAAATAGAAATACGTCAGTATGCTGTCAATAGCCAAAACCGCTTTGTTTATGTCTACACAAAAAGAGAATTACCTCGCTTTATAGTGTATTCGTCAAATAATAGGTTATTAAAGATGATGATTGTTTTAACGAAAATTCTTTAAGAGTATGTAGACACAACCGAGGAAAAGGTAATAATAAGCCATTAATAGCTAGATTAGTGAAAGGACAATCTAGTTTAAGATTGGAAGATAAGACACAGCTAATAAGAGATAATATGACAGGCTAAGAGGAATCAACAGAGAAATATGTCGAATCGATGTCTTCTTTTGAAATAGTTTGACATCGCACTGCTTGTTCTCAGTTAATGTTCTCCACCGGAAAGTATCATCCGGATATAAATAAAAGTTTTCCTTTAAATTTAACTGTGTTATGTACAAGGAGGAAATTAAGATGTTTACTGCGACTTAACAGTTCTATTCATTTGACACCGAGGTATTGATTTCTTAAGCTTTAACATTTGGGATAGGTTTCACAAAATGTGATGTATGCATTATGACGTATTGGTACGATAGAGTAACCGTAGCAGAAGACTAGAGGTACTGGCTGTGACAATACTACATATACTAGAGAAAGAGATTCTACTTCAAACAAAAAAACCCAACCAAGCGAATTATATTGACATATGAACTACTTATTGCTATTTTGAGAGGTTTTCTTTATCATTCCTAAAAGAAATTATTAGATAAACTGTTGTGAGACGTAGACTATTAAGATTTATGTAAATGAATAGGTTCATTAGCACACTGATAAAAGATAATTAGTAGAAACAATAGAAAGCGACCAGAAGTTAATTTGAATTGCCAGAAGTCATTATATGTTATTAAGGAACACTAAAGAAAAGAAAGGAAGTAGATGTCTATCGTAATAGAATATATAATTATTTTTCAGTTAAATGAATTCTGTTGAAACCTTAAGAAATACTGAAGAACTTTTATTCTTCTCATCATTTCAACATAACTGTGGTGAAATGATTATTGGGACCACGATGTGAGATATACTTTCTGGACGGCATGAAGCTGTCAATTCCGAGCGTGCGTGGCAGAAAGAAAGTTGGCCTACGCGAGATTTAAACAAGGTGCGCAGACACCCAGAATAAATAAGTCTATGTATTTTATGCAATGTCCAATGACCACCAGCTCTCCACATTCATCCCCTTCTCTGAAATAATAGGACATTCATGGAAAGGTATAAAACTTCCCTATGGGTATTCGCTATCCATCATGCTGCTATGTGTTATCGACTGAACTAACGAATAGTATACAGTGTTTAGTGTATGCGAAATCCTTGTTACCTTTTTTACTTGTCGTTTGTGTATTTCCAATACATTTTTTCATTTATTATATACACAAATACTTGGGTATGTTTAAGCGTGAATACTTGTACGTTTGGTGTGTCTCAACCTACCACCAGTCCATCTATGTAGTTGTACAAATATCTGTGTATATTTGAGCGTGTCCACCGAACCAGTCCCTAATGCGTCAGCCCAATCATCTGAAAGCGACTGTAGAATTTGCTACGCAGTGGACAGCCTGATACCACTTATCTACGAATATGTTGGGTGTTTATAGCTACATGAAATGACTTTCCCTTGACGGCACGAGCGAGTGTGTGTGTTTGATTGTGTGTATGTCTATATGTGTTCATGTCAACAAACGTATACCCATCCCTCTTCCTTTCAAGTCTTATCATTTGAAAGGTTTTACTTTCTATCCTTTATTATTTTAATTTATGTTATTTGTTGCCAGACCCATCTGCAGGTTATAATCCTAGAATAACTCTACTCTCAGTCAGTGTGACGTGACACAGACTGCATTGAATGCAGCAACACAACTACATGCACAATATCCTACCCGTAAGGGACAGCTGCAGGATGGGTCGAAATGATCGTTGTGTTGAATAAAGATTTCTACCACATCCATTTTCCGTTGCCTTCATCAACTATAGGCCAAAGGAACACTGCAGAATTGCTGGCGTAGATCCAGTGAAAATTATACCCTAACTGTGGATGACATCAGGAAGCCTATACTCCAAGTCCAAATATAAAGGAAGGAATTTCAACCATGTTTCGTGGTCTGCTACCACAACAGTTCCTTTATAGGATCCAGTTAGCTCAAGACATCATCAGGAGGAATCACGTTTGGTTTCGGCCCCTACTCCTCTACCATTTTGACGTGGCGGAGCCCCCCACTTTCGGAGGTGTCTTCAGCTCTGGTGTTGGGTGTATGTCTTCTTTCTCCTTATGTCTTCTGTTCCCTGGCTTCTTCGATGTAGCGTCAACGAGTGTCAGCGGGCGACTGACTGTCTTGTCAAATTTCCCTTTAAATACCCGCTGCTAGGCTCCAGCAGGCAGCCCCAGCAAGTTGTCACGTGACACTGTCTTCTTTCCTCGATGGTCCGCTCTTTGCCGCTGATTCTACCTTCCCTGTTGTTTCCAGTCCAAATCTTTTCTCTCCTTCCTGGTAGATTGTATTAGTCAGGTTTTCGAGCGTTTATTCGTCGTCGCCTTTGAATTTGTTGGTCATTCTTGCTACCTCATTGTCGAATTTTTTTTAATGTATTTTATATGATATGTATTTTATATAATATGATGAACATATGTATTTACACATACATGTATTTACATATACATGTATATGTGTCTAGTGATGGTCTGTTCTTGGTCAGGTCCTGCGCATGTGAACCTTCTCCATCACTCAATTTTAGCCCTGGGAATGGTTTCCTGTTGCCTCTTCTCGGTAGGTGGGACTCGAACTCAGAATGTAGAGAGCCGGACGACACACCGTAAAGAAATTTTACCAACGCGCCAACGCTTCTTTCACTCTCCCAGTCGCAAAGCAGCGTGAAATGAACAGCACAACTTAGAACCCATTTCATCATTCAATTTCATTAGGTTGCCATCAGACTGAACAAGCACAATACCTATATGGAGATGGTTAAAAACAAATTCTGTGGTAACACTGACACTTTAATTCTTCTAGCCCACAACGAACTCCGATTTGAATGCTAGCAAAACTCTTGTCAATTGTACGTTGCCAATATGGCTAGTATTACTGAAGCATATTTCTTAGACGTAATTACTTACAGCTGGGGTTATAAGGCTACTAAAATTTAAGCAGTCAAATAGATACAAAATACAATAAACTACACGAAAAATTACATGACAACAAAAAGAAGCGTTTGTCGAGAAATACATGAAAAATTATTAAAAATTTAATTTTTAGAAACCCCCACCCACTTCCTTTTAAGTTGGTGTTCTCAATATTATGTACAATAATGTAAATCAAAATAATTACATCTAGGTATCTAGATGTGTTCACATGCACAGGACTTGACCAAGATACTGGATGTGTCGAAACAATTGTCATGATTGATAATAAAAATGATCGTATATTCAATCTTCCGCTTTTTACTTAACATATATATATATATATATATATATATATATGTATATATATATATGTGTGTGTGTGTGTGTGTGTGTGTGTGTGTGTGTGTGTGTGTGTGTGTGTGTGTTTATGAAGCACTTTCACTCCATCTCGTTTTCCTTGTAGTCTGGATTGATATCAATTTTCCACCATTTCCACGGCGGGAAGCAACAATTATGAACTGACAGACATGAGAAACAAGTCTAATTGCTTCTTAAAAAGCCAAAAAAGTGTCTAGACGCGCATTTCATGCAGAGAAAAGACAACCATTTTTCCTCTTGACAAGCTTCCTTTCTGTCAGTAACAACAAGATTTCTCTTCTCCAAAAGAGACATTATGCATACGCTTGTGCATAGTCACATACAGACAAACTCTAGAACACACTCATATGCGAGTGCACATTCGATGATGTTATTTATTATTCTAGCGGATTGTGAAGACCGGCATTAAATACAATTTGCGGTTGTAAGGCCAGGAGCAGGCCAGTATCTTTCCCTGAATTCTGAACAAAATTTACCTGACAAATTCTATTCTATAAAATATATGTTCCATGTTTCTTAATACTTGTAAAATCCAAAAGCAGTTATGCTCCAGCAGTATTTTGGTATCTATTTCTTTCGACCTACTACAAACCAACATCGTTAACCATTACTTAAATCATCTTTTATATATTTGGGCAACATATTATGGCTGTTGCATTAATACTTGAGAAGCTTGAACATCAATATCTTGTTAATCTAGAAATGTCATAGTATCGCAAAATCAATAGGGCTTCGAATATAATGAAATGTGTTAATTATTAGCCATCGCATGTCTTTTAGAATTGTGCTATTGTTACTGAGTCTATAAGCTGCGCGTCATAAAATGGTTTCAATTGATATAGGGTGTTTTACTTGGAAATGTTTTCATTCGGTTTAAAATAAAAATCCCGACGTATTTTCGATTTATTTGTTTACGCTTATATATATATATATATATATATATATATATATATATATACGAAAATACTTGTGTCATTCACGAAATCGGCTGACATTTTCAATTTCAGTGAAATAGCAGTAGATCACTGGCCAAAACATCTGCCGTTTTTAGATGCATATATTTAAGTGTCGGTTATATAACACAAGTGTGGTCGTTATCACTTCTCACACAATGAATAGAACAGTGCATTTATATGCACCTGTCAATAAATTATTTCATATCCTACGAATATGTTGCATGCATTTTCAATGAAAACTACAATAAATATTAACATTATTTGAGATGAAAGAATAGTGATATAAACACAGGCCACGATAGATTTTGTAACTCAAAAGTATGTCGTAAGTAACGTGAAGATCCATTTAGCCAAAGATTATAATTCACTACAATATTGTTTGCATCATACAATTGCGAGGAAGCAAAAAGTTTCACACACATTTTTGAATTCCAACATCATTAACTTTTTATTTTATTTATTTATTTTTGAAAAAGTAAAATAGCGGAAATAGTTGTGCATTGAACATCATTGGATCTCGTATTTATATTCGTTCCGATATATTCTACATTAAAACCAATACAAATTTGATTTTGCCTCTCATCTCCCCAATTTCAAACATATATTTGCAGGAAACATGAGTGGGATTTAATTAAGCGTACCCCCAGTTCTCGGAGCCGAGACCATGTGATAAATTAAAGATTGAAAGATTTATGTCCCAGTACATGTGCGTTACAGATATATAGAGCTGATGGACTGATTGGTAAACTGCCTTAGTTCTTTTTGCTCAAATTCTCGTAGGAAACTTGCCCCTTCATTTAAGTTCTAAGGTGGAGGAATTTCTGAATTGATTCTCACAAAATGTTTGTGGCACTCTGCCTCTTCCAGGCTTCTTATTCTACTAGTAATACTGTTTCATTTCGTTCAAATCTCATTATACCTTTTTAGAAGAAGATGGTTTCAGTGGACAATATAGTTTTAGCTATCTGCAAAAATACTGGAAGCAATGCCTTTTATTGGAAGTTTGCTAAAATCACTGCTGACTATAAGCACTGAAAGCAGCGAAAACGCTCAATATCTTTTGGTGTTATGTTATTAACTTGGTTGAGTTTCGTTTCATCTCTTTCACAAATCCGGTATAGTTTAGCTTTGTCATTTAACAATCCAATATTATTGACAGAGAAACAAGATTATCATTGCAGAGAGAAAAGTATCAGGTTCCCGTCGAAGGTTTTCAATTGCCTACAGTGTAATATATATATATATATATATATATATATATATTTGGACTAAGTACATCAAGGGATATAACTAAGAACAGTAATGCGTTTAGTCCAGTGCTCTACTTTTAATATGACCCCCACTGCTTTTACCAGAAATCAATAATATGCATAAAACATCAGAAATAATAAATCTTGTAGTACTGTGTCTTTTATCTCTACAACATCTTTCTTCATTCTAGCTAATCTTTTCTCTTCCTCTCTCTCTCTCTCTAGCTCCCATATATCTCACACCTTCATTCTCTTTCTCCCTTTGTTTTTCTCTCACGTAGCCAATTTTCTTCCCATTCTTCTTCATTCGCATATTCACGCATGTACATGTCTTCCACCGTTTGCCAAATTTAGTTAGCATTTTCACTGGAATGCTTATGTATTCGCAGCAAATGCGCAGAAAAGAATTGCGTTGCCACCTCTGTTAATGATATACATACATACATATATATATATATATATATATATATATATATATATATTGTGTGCGTGAGTACGCGTTAGTGTGTGTGTTTGCGTATACCAATTAGTTATATGTAAGCATGTACTAAAATATATACCTGTGTGTATATGTACTTTTGCGTACATGTGTGTGTGTGCGCGCATGTACGTGTGTAGGTGTGTGTTTGTATGTATGTGTACTGACACTACACGGATTAAAATAGACAAGTCAGCAATAAGTCAGATAACATTAGTATCTTTCTAACAACTGCACCTTTATGTAATGCAGATTCTCAATCGATTTCTCTCATTCATCCTAAACTATTGTAATCTCCTTTCCCTCCCAAAGTACGGAATGTTGTTAACGTTGCGTTTTTCTGTCTTGCTATGTATAATACTTTGGATGTAATCTACGTTTCTGTAACAATATCATTCCAATGGAAAAGCAGGTTGATTAATGTAACAGATGTATTCGGAACATTCTTCTATATAGTACGTTGTAGTGATTGTTTTTTCATTAAAGATGGTGGATTGACAGAAACCTGTAAAGATAGTTGATTAGCAATAAACAAAATGCTCTGACGTCTTTGTTCCGGTTCTGTATGTTCCGAGTTCAAATCCGGCCGAGTTCAGCTATATCCTTCATCCTTCAAGGAATCGTTTAAAAGTC
>NC_142938.1:81946027-81968527 GCF_046866305.1 Octopus bimaculoides | reverse complement strand
GGAGGCGAACACCTCTTTCCATGTCATTGGCTTAAAATATTGAGAAACTAGGATATTTTCTTTCTTTTCTTAACATGAAACCAAAATATATCTATTCTCTATCCTATCGTATATTCTACGCTTATACATATTAAATGTATTCGTCTGTACCAGTTTTTATGTATCTGTATTGATGACGAGAATAAAAATGGTGAAATATTATATGTTAAATTTTCAGGGTAGATCACTATATTTGCCCTTTCTTTCGTTACAGTTTCGCTGAGCGTCCGGTGGCCATGTATATTTCCTTCATTGAAGCAGAACACTGATTGAAGGTTAGTATATTCGAATATATATGGATTGCCAATTAAGAGAATTTAATGAGTCTATTTTTAGTTGCTTCTTCCACGATAACAATGTATCGCAGCCAATTACAAGAAAACTACATTCGTTAATAAAATTTTTGAGCAGAAATTGTTCCAGATGTAGATGCACGCTTAACAATTTTGAGGGAAGTGGTTAGTTGATAACATAAACCTCAGTACTTGACTGCTACGTTATATTTCATGCTCCGAGGAGAAGAGCGAAGTTAACCTCGGCGGAATTTGAGCATTAAAATCCAGAAAAACACCACAAGACGTTTCATCTTCACATACCACAGGACATTTTAGAACTTCAGGGTCCGTAGACATACGAGGAGGTCCTGATTCTGACTTTTAAGGGTATAGCGAAAGTCCTTGTTGGAGGCCCAACATTCCGAGTTGTTCATTGTGACCAGTTACGTAATCCTTGCTGTTTTAAACACTAGAGCGGCCTTCCTGAGATGAAAAGTTTCCCTTTCACATTGTGCATCTGCCAACCGGTGTATTTTGCTTATAATCCCACCGAGGACTTTAATAAAAGTGTGTGTGTGTGTGTGTGTGTGTGTGTGTGTGTGTGTGTGTACGAGCTGCCGTGTGTCTGTATAGACTCCTTATCACCACGTGTATGCAGATATACAGTCCACATCGTATCTTCTTCAAAACCCCTGGCCAAGGTTTTGTTTTTTAAGGAAAGCTTTGACCATTCAAGCAAGTCTCTCCTCTCCACTACACCATCGTACTTGAGGGTAAAGGCCGCTATGAGAAAACCAAAACAGCTTTGTGCAAACGGAATCGGTGGTGTTGCTGTCAGAACGCAAAATGTTGGGGAAATTACAAACCAGCGAAATATCAGACACTTTTACATTTCCTTTGATTCTATGCGCTGAGTTGATCCTTTTCTTAACGACTCCAAATGCATAAAAGACATTGTTGTCTTTGTTGGAATTTGAACTCACATCGCACAGCGTCTTAACACGATACACTGTATCCAACTAACAAGGTTACTAGTTTAGCAGTCATTATATTTTCATATTGTGTATGTATGTGTGTAAGGTAGCGGAGTTATATATACACACATATGCCACCATCATGTATACATATCATGTATCCATAAATATATATACATATCACTATATATGCATATATATATATAAATATATATAAATTGATATCAACTTATATATATATATATATATATATATATATATATATATATATTTCTATATACATATATATACATATATATATATGCTATCAAATGATTTGCATGTCAATTCTGTATGTAGATTGATGCATATATTAATGATATCAGACATCTAAATAATATTTTCTTTCCGTGTTCATTCACTTATTTGCGTGTTTGAGATGGAATATACCTGTTTGGTATTGGCAAAATATATTATATATTCATTAAATAGTTCTGTAGATATTCGATTTAATATATAAGTATTTCATAACACCTTATATTGATCAATCGCTACGAAATGTATAATAAGAGGAGTTGGCACATCGTTATGTACAATCATACATAATACTCCACCTCGCGTTCTATTCATGTTTAGAGTCGATTTCTTATGCTGAGAGATTTAGAAGAATCTGGAATAGCTGCTGCGAATTATCAACCAGTACATCATTGGGCGTAATCAAAAATATTGAACGCCCGAAGGAATGTTATTCATATACAAGTTCCAAGCAAACACTCCAAAAAGCAAAAATGTCGGGGCAAGTATAAGCACACAAATATACAGAGATTTAGATATAAATATATAATATGCATATATACATTTACTTACACACACAGCCCTATATATTTATAAATAAATATATGTATGGGTGTGTGTATATATAAATATGTATGTATATGTATATTGTTATTCATTTACGTATTCGTGACAGGATATGAGACGCTTCAGATCCGTTAAGAGATGTTTTAAATTAGAAATTGGAGTGAGCGATAATTATTTTCCAGATTTAATTAAAGAATCTGATAAAAGCACCTGTTACCGTATTCTCTCGATTCATAACTGTGCAATCGAAGAATACTTTGGAAAATTTCCAGCAGTTGGAATACATGCATATGTGCATCTCTCTCTCTCTCTCTCTCTATCTCTCTCTCTCTCTCTGTACACATACATATATATGGTCATCCCTTAAATAATGCGGTTGTTTATACATCTTTATTTTTCAAAATTAAGATAAAAACGATTCTTTTTATAAACTAAAATATACTCTCCATCGTTTTCTACAATGCTCTTCTTCCATCTTTCTGGTAGACGTGCAAGGCCTCTCTTCCAAAATTCACTTGTCCATGATGAAAAATACTCCTGCAGTACTGTTTTGACCTCCACTACAGAATTCATATTTTTTCCATTGAAATGATTTTGAAGAATGCAAAATAAACGATGATGAGATGGGGCAATGTCCATTGAATATGGTGGTTGGGGCAAATATGATGGGAAGGGCGAATTTAGTGGATGGGGCATCGTTTCCAGTTCAAACTGCCCCAGCTTTTGGAATGTCCTTCTCGCTGTATATAGCTGAGCATTATCCTGATGGAAGAACACCTTTCATCTTGAAACCAAAGTTGGTCGTTTCCCTTCTAGCTCTGACATAGAGCTAGAAGAAAGAATGGAAATGTTTGTAGATTTCAGCGGTCCATGTGTGTACTCCTGTGTGTGTGTGTGTGTGTGTGTCATTATACAGTTTTATTTCAAGATTCCTTGCCAATAAATAAAGGGTCTGTTTCTAACCTAGATCCATGGCTCTTTCCTTGGAATTTCAACATCAACGTCCAGCCATGTTGTTTGTGGTAATTTTCTACATGCTAAATTCAAGTTTCAGTCGAAAACCACTACGATCGTGAATAAAAGGCTCCCGCTGTTATTTCAGCTGAGGACTAACCATTTATTTAACATGGCTGATAGTTGTGGCTCCAAAGTTGAAGACAGTATTCATCGTATTTTCAATAAATAGTCTGCCACGCCAAATACGCCACTTGTTGCTTCGGGTTGCGGTTTATGCATGCATGCATTTATGTATGCATGTATGCATGTATGTAAGTATGTATGTATGTATGTATGTTTGTTTGTATGTATGTATGTATATGCGTGTAGTGTGTGTGAGAAAGAAAGAAATAAAGAAAGAAAGAAAGAATGAATGAAAGAATTGGCCGATGTGCATATGCTTTATACAAGCATTAGACGAAGTAGGAAATTATTTTACTCTTAAAAGCTATATATTTTGCAGAAGAGGCAAGGAAATTAACGTCGTACATTAAACTCCAATGATTGTATGAACGGCAAGATACCTGAATAGCCATTCGGGAGGAGGGTGGAATGAAGCTGAAAGGAAATAACTGACGTATTGACTGCAATTGTCTTATCATTGTAGAAAATGAGAGAATACTTTTAAAAGTTATATTCGGTTACCCATTTTGTTAGGTCTTGCTTCGGAATCAGATATTTTGGTCGGTGAGCAGCGCTAAAATTTGTCAATGTGTGCGTATGTGTGTGTGTGTGTATGTGTGTGTGTGTGTGTGTGTGAGCTTCTATATAGGTTTTGTGTCATCATGGAGATGTGCTCTAGCATTAGCTTAATCTAGATGGCATCAGTCCTAATATGACCGTTTCTTTTGTTGCTCTTACAGCAGTTAGTATCGCCTTTGCTGCTATGGTAGCCACGGATTTTCTTTTGGCTGTTCCAGCCTTTGTATCGACCCCCTTCGACTCTAATCGGGAAACCGAGGGTCAAATGTATTTCAGCATAACCTATCCGTCTTTATATTTCTTTCATCCAGGAACACATTACCTGATATATTCTTCTCTAGAATATGGTTTAAAGGAGACTTGACTGTAATATCCGACTGTGAGTCTATTACACATCTTGAATGAAAGCGGATCTTTCAACTGTGTGCTTCCATACTACATATAACTCTTTCTAATACTCTTCGATTAAGCTTTTCATATCTGGTCTTAGCACTGGCTTTTCTTCTATCTATCGTTTTTCCTTATATGTTATATTTATTAACTATGGTTCTTTTAATCTGTCCAGGCATTAGTAAAGCACTTTCGCATCTGGTTTGCTATTATCGTGAGGTATTTAGAACAGTTTAGAAGATATATGAACGGCTCCACGTAGATTTTCACTCAACATTATTACTGCAATATGAAGATTTTGTTTACTTTCCGTTTTTTTTTGTTTGATAGACCCACCAGATTATGATGTTTCTCACTTTTGCTCCTTAGTGACTCGCTTTGTTGAAATATATTCTCCTTTATCTTATTCTGTACAAGGTATAATTTTTAGTAGGAAAGTAACGTCCAAGATAAAGAATTAAAGGTATTTGTTTGTTAAATGTTTATAAACAGATTTGAATATTCGAGCTGCAAACCACCAACCTATATATTTGCTATATCGCCAAATTCATTTATTCTTATGCTCTTTTTTTCTTCTTTAGTAATTAGATTGTAAACATTCATCTGCGCCATAGCAAAAAGGTTTAGTTAATAAATACTTTATTATTTTAAAGTCTGGAATTTATTCTATCGACTTCATTCGACTAAGAGCCAAGTCCCCATATTGTCTTTCGGTAGAAGTGACAGAAAGACGCGCGCTCACGCAATATATGTGTGTTGAGTACTCAGATATACACTATGTGGGAGCCCCTCCTACACACACACACACACACACACACACACACACACACACACACACGCATATATATATATATATATATATATATATATATATATATATATGTGTGTAGACGAACACTTGGCTGTGTGGTAAGAAGCTTGCTTCCCAAACACATGGTTCTGGGTTTAATCCCACTGTGTGGCAACTTAGGCAAGTATCTTTTACTATAGCATCGGGCCAACCAAAGCCTTCTGAGTAGATTTGGTAGACGGAAACTGAAAGGAGCCCGTCGTGTATATATATATATATATATATATATATATATATATATATATATGTATATATATATATATATATATATATGTATATATATATATATATATATATATATATATATGTGTGTGTGTCTGTGTCTCCCTGCCATCGCTTGACAACCCATGTTGGTGCGTTTATGTCCCCGAAACTTACCGGTTCTGCAAAAGATACCGATAGAATAAGTACTAGGCTCACAAAGAATAACTCCTGGGGTCTGTTTCTTCGACTAAAGTTGGTGCTCCAGCATGATCGCAGTCAAATGATTGAAACAAGTAAAAGTGTATATATATATATATATATATATATATATATATATATACACACGACAGGTTTGCACAGAATGAGCATCTAACAAATTCACAAATACACAAGGCATTAGTCGGCCCGTGGCTCCTGCAGGCAGCTACCCAGTGTGCCGCGCAATGGGATAAAGCTCGAAATTATAAAATTTTATGTAATTTTATTTCTTTCAACGAAATTCAGGAATATATGCGATGTTGAGGTTTTTAATGGCAAATTCGAAATGAAAGATCTGAATTTATTACCCTGTAAAGAGCGCTGTCTAATGGATGTAGCGATTACACTGCTCTGATATTTTTAATAACAATATGATTTTAAGCTTATTTGGGAACGAGCCTTGCGATTTATGATCATAAAGTTATGCTTTCATTTCTTAAGCGTATTGTGTCCATGAACAGGTCACTTTATTTCATGTATTGTAGTGAGTCTCCTCACTTGTAGTGAGTACCGGCCAAGTACTTGTGCAACCCTCTGTCTTTTCATTCTGAATGTTTCACTGTATCAAAGGTGAGGGTCATGAGAGGATGCCTATTACCTGTTCTTGACGATGTGGACCCCTAAAACAAAAAGCGAAGACAGGATAAGATTTATCAAGTGATACTCGCTCGGGATTGATGGCATAACTTTAATTTTTATCTTAAACTTAAGTACAAGAGAAAATTAAAGAAGAGCAGTGGTAAGTTTTTAGTGGTCATTGTTTTTCATTGTTCTGTCGAATTACTGTCTAAAGACAAAAGACATTGTTCGCTAATCGTGAATCGAAATGGTGTATTATTCTTTCACCAGAAACCGATAAATACTTCGCCGTTCTCGTTATAACCTATCAACTGTAAATTATACAAGAAATTTAAGGTTAGTTGTGAAAACTTTGAAGTGAATCGTTTAACAAACAACAGCATATTCAAAATGAATCTGAATATGTTATTTATGGAATGGCAATTTTGTGTAAAAAAAAACCGAGCGTGTATATGATTTTGTGAGTGTAATGTGTGGTGCCTGATAAAAGATGAATGGTAGTAATTTGTGTGTGTTTGTGTGCGCGTAGTGTTATTATCTTCAGTTTTATTTACATACTGAATTTTAAATAAACTTCGAGCGGCTCATTTAAATACAATGTCAAAAATTATATTTGCATTATGTAAACAAACTTTAAAAAGATTTTGAAAAGCAATATGTCTCAAAATAGTATATTTTGTGAACGTAAGCATAAAATTTAGAAGCATTTTAGTAAAACTCAGATTAAAAATAAAAATATAACCGTCACTCGCGCAAAAGAGTAGGATGTGGTGGCATACATTGTGCCTTCGTTAATTGGTTTAAGTGCAGCAAACGTTAAACGCAGATAACGACATTCTTTCGAAAAACAATTTTATTTCACTTTGCTATTGCAACTACTCTCTTTAAGAACGGTCTGTGAACTACAAATTTTGATTAGTCCCTTCATTACGGAGACAATGCATGTGTTTTACTGATCGAACAATGCAATTATATAAAAGTAAAGAAGGGTGATTCAGTGATCGCTTAACTGCCTTGAAATAGAGGCCAAATTTACATCATATTAGTCCTAGGCTAGCGAGAAAGGAGCGGACCTAATACCAAAGACATACAAACTGTGACCATCCTATTATTTGGGAAAGCTTATCTTTAATTGCATCGTAAAATATTATTTTGCTCTGTTACTGGAAAGCAATGTGTAACATATTCTTGTATTAAATACTTGAAATGTTGCTAGAGACTAAATGGAATTCGCAAAATCTCATTTCTTCCCTCTAAGAGTTGGATAATCTGATTAAAACCATCATAGAGTACATGAGGTGTTTTCAACACATAAAAACCCAACTGCAAAAGCTACGATGCAAGACATTAAAAATTCGACAGGAGCGTATTTTTTCTTAAAGAGAGTAGTTGCAATAGCAAAGAGAAATGGATTAAATGGTGAAATAAAATTGTATTTCGATAGTCTCCTATAAATAGTTTCCCATTTGCTTCTCGATGACCAACGCCACTGAATCCATCCGTAAAAGAATACTGATGTCAGCACTGATCTAACGAACCGACAAAGAAAAGACTATATTGTCCTTCGATCCCCTGAAAATAGCAGTAAAATATTTCTTACATCATATATGACCGCCTTAAAATCAGGCAGGACCCCTTAGATCATATAATCCTATATACTCCTAAACTGGCGGAAATGTCCCTGTTGGTGGGTTTTTCATCATGTCTGTTCATTCAGAGTTGATCCAAGATACCGCAGCAATGCAAAAATAATAATTTATTACTTCGTAACCTTACCTTATAGAAGTACGACTGAGTGATATACATGTTTCATCTTTACAAAGACATTTTAATCAAATATCAACAAGTGAGAGCCGAACGCGTACTATTTGGTTTTGCACTGATGCAAACTGCAAACAAATAAACATATTGCATTGCTGCTGTATTATTTTATTTCATCTACCTCCAATGAAGTGAATGGACTCTGTTTTTCATAGACATATAATTTTGTAGTTAGGAAGTCACTGAGTTCTGAGTATCGTTCCACTACGTGACAAATATTTTCTGAGTACATTATTTTAATTTGGGAGATGAGAATTTTGCAGAAGCTCATCACATGTATGTATTTATGTGTGTGTGTGTGTGTGTGTGTGTGTGTGTGTGTGTGTGTGTGTGTGTGTCTATGTGTGTGTGTGTATTTATATGTGTGTGTGTCCGTCTGTCTGTCTGTTTGTGATATATATCTTTGTGTATATGTATTCCGGTTGTGTCTTTTTATATCCCGCAACTAAGCAGGTCCGTCAATGTAGATAAACAGAATATATTACAAACTAGAATATGTGCTGCTACAGCATGGCCGCAGCTGAAAAACTGGTAAGCACCAGTAACAGAGAAAAATAATGTTTTACGATGCAATTAGAGATAAGCTTTTCCAAATAACAGGATGGTCACGGTTAGTTTGTCTTTGAGCTTATATCCGCTCCTTCGCTAGGCTAGGACTAAATAACAAGAACCATAACAACAACAATTTTTTGATTTATTAAATAGTAATTGCAACCTAGTCAAGTGTTATCTGCTATTGAAGCGACCTCAGTATATCAACCGTACTAATGTTATCATCTGGGAAGGATGAAAACATATTTCTACTGAATTGCTGCTTTTCTGTGTGTGTCTCCTCTAAATATTCAATATTAAATTACACTTGCATTAATCAAAAACTTAATATTTCGGTATTTGCTTTTAACACGCAGTAAACGTATATTTTGGTTGTTTGAAGTTCTGTTTTGTAATGATTATGTGTATTGAAGTGCAAATATATATTATGTATTCCATTATTCTGATCCTGAAAATATGAAGCTATGTCGTATAAAAACGAATGAATTAATTTACAAAATTCATGGGTTTTACACCAATAACCAGTGCACGAAAATTTTCATATTTATTATATTACCGGCAATCACAAAATATTGAATATCTTTGCCTGTGAAATATATTCTTTCTTTATTTATTTATTCATTTGTGTGTGTGTGTGTGCGTGTGTGTGTGTGTGTGTGTGTGTGTGTGTGAATACACGTATGAAAAAAATGTAAAGTTTATTTTTTTCAATTCTCTTCCAAAGAAGGTCACAATATATTTCAAACTTGAAACATGGAATTGGTTATACATATTGATAAATATAGTTTGAAATAGTTTGAAGTACACCTTTAAGCGATGAATTTTGTATGAAATAATATTAGTTTCTTAAAGTTTTGATAATCTAAAAGCTTTTAGTGAGAGAATCCTTTGAGAATATTTTCTTGTTAAATGGAATCGAATTCAGGTAGTTCATTTTTATATCTTTATTAGATGTCTCTTGGTAATGAAATATATAAGAATATATTTGCCACGAATGAATTATAAATTTCTATGTTGATCAAAGCAATAAACCAATCTAATAGAACCGTCAGTAAAGTCTAAGTAGCCTTTCTGGTAAACAAAGAACCATTTTAATGATACTGCAATGAGGAAATAATATTGAATCGGATATATCATATATCATCTATACATATACACGTAAGTATGACAATGAAATAAGAGACTAATAGAGAGGTCAATACATGCACATACAAAACTGACATATATACACTCAAACATTAATCTGAAGCTTAATTGGAGAGCAACCATATAAGCTCTTATCTATGACGATTCGCTCATCCACAATATTTTATTTCCGTACAACACAATCACGTGACCTACTTACTTCTGCCGCTCTTTTAGCTTTCTGTTTTTTTTTACTATGATTTTCATTCATCCACCTACACAGTTGATTACTATATGCACAGTTTTTCAGCTAAAAGCATAAGCGTTTCTCTCATTCCTATGTTGTTTATCATCAGGATATTTATTGCCAGGGAAAGTCGTATCAATAACCAATACACTCCTTGAGAAATTCTATCATAAAGATATTCAGTGTTTGGATGACTGGTCCACTTAAATATTACATTCCATATGAAAGCATATTGTTTTCCTGCAGACATTGTTTACCCCAATCATTTCAGTCTGGAGGGCGCACAAAAGTCATATGTACTCTTCGTCTTTCCATTCTCTACAGAAACTATAGTTATAAGTGAGTTCATCGCTTTGAGTTTTGTCACAAAGGAATCCTGATTTTATATGAAACAACAGGTGTAAACAAAATACTCTTTTTCCTAGAATTTATTTATCTGTTCGATGTTTTCATTGAATGGCATTACTAATTTGTTATTTCAAGTTAACATTATAAAGGACTGTATTTCAATCCTTGCTATGAGCTGTTTTGTCGACATTTTCGTACGTTTTGAACTTCAGATCTTTGCCCTTCTCCTCCGTCCTTCTTATAATACAAGCATGTAGCCTTATTCTTTTTACTTCAATATAATATTTTTATCAATAAATTGAACAATAAGCACCAGTAAACATAGCGTGCATTCTCCTTTCTTTTTAAAGAATATTCTCGTGTAATATATTCCTCTTTCCATATTTCTCTCCCTTTCTACCTCGCCATGTGATGTATTCACAAACACTTTTTTTGTTTCCCACTTCATGTGCACGACTGCACGAAACACTTCTCTCTCTCTCTCTCTCTCTCTCTCTCTCTCTCTCTCTCTCAGCCATGGACATTGATTTCTCTCTCTGTTTATCGTTTATCTTTCTTTTGTTCAGTTCTCCGAAATCTGTTCTAATATCACTTCGGCACAGACCAATAAAATGAAATATTTATTGCGTTCCTATTTTTTATATTTAATGGTTAATCAGATAATGTAGAATGACACCCATAGCCATTTTTTTTTCTTTACCTTCAGTTCGTAGTAACTGAAGGAGAGAATACGAAAGAAGGCAACACAAAATTATGATTTAAGGGAATAATAGTGTATCAGAATGTTGAGTTATTCTTTTCTGGGATGAATATGCTGTTCGAATGAATCAAGCAGAAAGTATTCGTTAAGGCCACCCAAGGACCTGGTAGTGGCGATACATAGGGTGATATATGAAGTCTACAACATAAAAACATGCAGTTTCAGTTAACGGACTATTTTGAACAAAACTAGCATTTTCTAGTTTCTGCCTCAAGACATTTGGCTCTGATGCCTCGAAGTTAGTTTGCATCGTAAACGAAGTATTTACGGAGCAAAATTCTTAACCAAGGTATCGCATTATGTGTTAACTCTAGTGTCTGTAGTCCTATCATATACTTAAGAGTGTGTTGTGCTCGTATCCCCTTACACCAATGAATACCTCAGTCAATCGGAAGATAGAGATCGAGCAACCAAAGAAGCAAGCTCAAATATGTAACGGTAGTCATATGATCTGACACAAATCTTTAGAGGAGGTTACCAAAATAGCTTCAGCGCACAGACTGAAACTAGTAAAGGGCTGTAAGCTAGGATGTATTATGTGATACAATAAGGTGACACAATGTTTAGAACAACCTGTAGCCAACCTGTAATATTTTCCACCAGTATTTATCGAGCATCTTACTCTAAATTAGTTTTCACTTCCACAAATAGTTGTCCCAGTTGCTGATTATGAGAAATAAGATTGTAAATATAACGAAGCTTTTTTATTTCGTTTTGTGTATGGTTTGACTTCAAGGGAATAACAAACACGTTTTAGTTTAGTTGTTAAAATAATATCAATTCCCAATCCATTACAGATACCGATTATGTGTTTTCTTATTTTATGCGTCCGTTGACATTTCTGCGCACAACTAGAACATCATCGTTGTAGAAGTCTATTTGTTTTATAAGTATGCATTTAGATACGTCCATGGTATGTTTAAAGGTATATAACAGCTGGCTTCTCCTCTAACTGTTATAAGCCCATCATGCCATAGAATAAATCATAATCGCCTTGCATCTATGCAGGGTCTCTGTCAAAACGTAATGAACTTCTGATATGTATAATTATATCTAAACCGCCGCAACAGATATCAGATTGTGTTATCCCAAATTCATGGGACTTTGCGAGGAACGGTTTTGAAATCAATATTTCGATAATGTTGAACTGAGAATTTGCATCTATTTTGATCTCATGTTTATTAAACGAGCTAACATTCTTTTTTTATTATTTCATTGTTGTATCCGAGCTGCTTTTCAAACTTTGCCGTTTCTGCGGTTCAGTAGATAGTTGATAGCTTAATCCAGCACACTTTTAAAAGGGTTTATTAGCCTTTATTGGAGTTTGTGTGACGAATTTCTCCTTGTGATCTTTAAGGGTTATGTTTGCTTCTGTTCTAACATGACTTTCGGGGCTATTATTGTTGTTTAGCGATTAACGTCATCGTAGATATTATTCGTGCTAGCTCTACCTTATGTAGTTATGCAATATTTTTCGTTTAGAATTTAACGTGTATAACTTTGTTTACTTTATGCCATTGGCTTCACTTAACCTAAACTGTGTAGAAGCTGTCAGAGTTCTTAATAGCCGTTATGCCTAATTTCAGTTCAGTTTGGAAAGTAGTAATGTATTTCTTAAATATTTTTTATCCACCGTTTCAACGGACCCAAGTCCTTTCATCCGCAGTGAGCAATCCCTCATGTTATTCTGAATTAGTATAATTACTTAGTTGTTCTCATAAAACTGCTTTCTAGCGCATTCTCTTGATATGCTCCCCAGTTTACTGATGTAAGCTTTATGCATGTTTTAACCGATGGTATGGAGAGATTTCTCATTAACGACGCGAAGGAATGAAGCTATATATTCAAGCTACCGCTTGGTTTCTTGAGAGTATTTGACACAACGCAGCACCCATGACTTTTGGAAACAGTTTTTCACCTTTAGAAGTGTCGAAGCATGAAATTAATTACCTCTTAGTACCTGGCATTCTTCAAAACTGTCACGCTTTCAAGAGTCCACCAACACTACTCATGATAAGCTAAAGCGTCTTTTATTCTTCATGGCTCTTTTACGGTTCCATTTTTCTCACTTTTTGCGTTTTAGTTAGTGCACCGTGCATGCACTTTTGACTCTCATTGCTGCTTGTCTTTCTTTGATTTATTGCGGTTTTCTCTTCCCTCCTTTATTCTTTTCCGACGAATGCTCCTAAGCATTGCATAGAATAAGCTCTTTATTAATACAGTCAATTGTGTGTTTGGATGTGACATTTGACACACATAAAAATACGATCAAAGTATATAAAAAAAAACAATTTATTTAGCTAGAAAAAAAATGCATAAAGTTTAGGTTTACAGTTCCATTTAATAACATTTCGTCTTCTTTCATTCTTTTATTTGTTTCAGTCATGTGACTGCGGCCATACTGGAGCACCGCCCTTAATCGAATAAATCGACTTATTGTTTGTATTTATTCTATCATACACGTTTGCTGAACCGCTAAGTTGTGGGGATGTGAACACACCAACATCGGTTGTGAAGCGAGGGTGGGGAACAGACACACAAATACACACACGCACACATTCACACTCACACACACACACTCACTCACACACACACACACACACACATACACACACACATATATACATATATATATATATATATATATATATATATATATATATATATATACGACGGGCATGTTTCAGTTTCCGTCTGCCAAATCCACTCACAAGGCTTTGGTCAGCCCGGGGCTATAGTAGAAGACACCACTTGCCCAAGGTGCCACGCAGTGGGACTGAACCCGGAGCCATGTGGTAGTAAGCAAGCTACGTACCACACAGTTACTGCTGCCCCTACGTTTTTTTTTAAATCTCCAATCACAAACCATTATTCGTAGGTCGTCTTATTAGTTGTATAGTAACGAGTAACTAACAGGACAAGAATCTAGGGCAGTTATAACCGGCTCTCCTTTAAAAAAAAAGCCTTAAAACGTTTGGAATATACCAGGTAGATCTTGGTAGACGTAAGATTGAGTAGCTTGTGGGTTTCTTAGCCTGGTGAATTTGGTGGGGGAATGATGTTTGCAGGCATATTAATGGAATGAAGTGGGGAGGTAAAAGTGGGGAGACAATTATTTTCTTGCGGAATAGTAGTAGTAGTAGTAAATTATACTGTTACTACTGATGATATAGGTTCGGTTGCCATAGCAATAAATGTGATGTTGGGGAAGAAGAGAATGTGTTGTACCAGCAACAGAATGACGGACAGTTACTGAGTCAGTGAGGTCGGTGCCAAATAATGGTTAATGTGAATTCTGCTCATTCTACTTCCTTCTACTTTGTTTCTGTCGCTGCTGAACTGCCGCAATGGAGAATATGTATTAGTGTGTTTTTTTTTTTTTTCGTTTTTAATGTTTTTAACGCGATGAAACTCATCCAAAATCTCAAAATTTGCTTTAGTTTATGTTCATTTTGTTTCGTTTATCTGGTATTGAAAATTAAGATAGCTTTTGTGCATTTATCACCACAGTAATATCGAAATGCGAAGTTACACCAGAAGGAATTTGAACTTAGTACGTAAAAGATCGTAAGTAAATAGCGCAAAGTATCATGTAGAGTGCTCTACTGATTGCGCCAATGCACCACCGTGAATATTTGTAAGGACGAATACCATAATACAAGCTTCAGATACAAAGCTAGCAATTCCGAAAGGAGAAAGTTTAGTCGATGCCACAGAGTTCAATACTTGACTAAAACTTCATTAATTTGAACTCCGCCGGATTTGAAATTTGAATGACTACAGTTTCTAGTATTAACACAGGTCAACACATTTTTCGGGAGGTAACATACAATGAATTAGACACCAGTGCTTCACTTACTACATTTTATCGACTCTAGAAGAAGGAAAGCTGATTTTAACCTAAAGCTTTTTTGAAATCAAAACGTCAATGTACTAATTAAACACAGCAATACATTGTCTCCGCCGCCGCCCTTTCGACTCTGTCACTTTTGCTCTTAATAATCAATATGACAACCAACTAATATAACATTAACATAGTTAGACGTACATTATTGTCAACGAGCAAATGTAAAGAAATATTTAATAACCCATTGATAGAATATTCATAATTCATGTTTTAAATAAACATTCATTTAATATTACTTTTCAATTAATTACTTTATAATTTATTTATTGATTAATGAGGCATCATCTATTTTATATAACGCATCAATTAAATGAAAGTTCATAGATTCTATATTGTCCTCATTTATCATAAAACGAATTAACGCGGAATTCTTTAAGAAATACAGAAGCACCTTATAATTTTAAGCCATTCATTTTCCAGTATTCTACAATCAGAGTTTTGTTGTTTTTGTGTAAGTCTGTGATAAGTTTAGTTGAGAGGCCAATGATCGAAGACGTTCAGGGTTGTACCCATCCTGTCTGTTTATGATTATTTTTCTTTTATTTTATTTTCGTTTCTTTCGTTTTTGAAACGCATTTTTCATATTTTGGAACTACATTATCCAGTTTTCTCCATATGAAGATGTTGTTTGGGGGAGTTTTGCTGTTATTTTTTTAAGGACACTTCTGTTAGCACATGATTCAAAACGTAGGTCGGATGGTACCAAACTGCTTAGAATTTTCATTTCAAGTCGATGCGCTCACGTCAGGAATACGCAATCAATCATATTTGGCCTCATGGGTACAACAAATGAGAAAAAGTAACTCCACCATTATAATGGAAGGAGACGTGAATAATGCCAAATCAAAGTTTTCTTCCAAATGAGTTATTTGCTCTTGATGCGAATATACTGCGGAATTGAGGACAAGGGTTTAAGGCTATAAGATAAGCCACGTAAAAAAAAATATATCGACCTCACAGATAAAAATTACTAACAGCCAGAGGGAAAAAAATATTACTGAAATCTCACCGTAGAAGTCTTTACCAAAAATACTTTCGTTTAAGAAAATATAGTTTTGGATCCATTCTTTTTTGCATATCTAGTGCAGCATCATTTATATTTACTTACAGAATAGCAATGATAAAATGGTTATGTGATTGATTGACCAGCAATAACTAGCAGCCGAATCACCAAACACATCGCAGTGCTTTGGCTGATGTTGCTAAAAATAAATAGTGAAGTATATGGCTTAAATGATTAAATACTTTTGTGCATAGATCTATTCGATGTAGAACGACTCGGTGCCAAAAGTCAAAAACAGTTAAAATTTTTAAAAAGACAAGAAAAGAAACAAAATCTTCTCAATCACCAATAAGCATCATCAAATATTTTACTATTTCCTTGCTGCTTTCACAGAGTTACATAAAGAAATACTTTCACGTTGCACTTCTCGACAAATCTCTCTCAAACGCTTATGTCTGAAACAAAATCCAAAGAAGCTGTTGGTAATACAGAAAAGTATAACAGGAGGAGCTATGGAAAAATAATCGCCTTCGCCCGATACTACGGGATTCAAATTTTACCACTTCAAAATGATTTTCAAAAATACACATTTTTTTTTTTTCGAATATATGTAAAATCTCTTCCAACGACAGAGAATGACTACATTGCAGGAGCGTTGTATACTCCCGAATATAATAAGAATGATTATAGGCAGAGGAACTCAAAGTAGACAGACTCTAGAAAGAAGTAACACTGTGAACCAGTATCGCAGGGACTTTCACGTCTACCTGCTGATTATTTTTGACAAACAGGATGAAAGTTTCTTCACCAAAGAGATCCAGGCATAGCAACACCAATGGAAGAATTGTGTCAACCACAAGGTGGGAAGGTGGAGGTGTATGCTGCAAAATAAGCCTAATTTAGTCACATTCCATGGGAGAATATTGGGAATCAATGAGATGAAGAAGACAAAGGAGTGCGTTTACTTAGGGCACACAGTGAATATGTGCCGAGGTATGGATGCTGATATCGCAAAGAGAATTAGCACTGGACGAAAGGCATTTAATTCAATAAAGGATGTGTTCAAAGCAAAGCTAGACAACAGCATATGTGCCAGGTTCTTCAAAAGCGCCGTCACATCTGCACGTTTATAATATGCAAGTGAGACGTGGGCTATTGATTGGCTACGACGCAAAGGGCCATGGAAAGATCTATGAGAGGAATATCATTACGAGAGCATATTCGAAATGAGAAAATCTGAGAACCAAGTGGAGCGAATGATGTAATGGCAGAGTAATGAAAGCGCAAGTACCGCTGTGACGCATATGGCACATGTTTTGCACACAACAGGTTCACCCGTTCAGTTGCCGAGGTCGGAGAAGGCCACTTGGAAGGCGTTCAAGACGATGGCATGACAATTTAGTTAAGCAATTTAGATGCAGATACACAGGAATGGCGCAATAAAGACAGAATTGGAAGCGCATTGTGACCAGCGGTGTATTTAGCATCTCGTTGCCTAGATGATACTCTGACACTTTGATATAGACAGAGACTACGGCAGCGGTACTGGAAATTAATAGTTATCGCCAAGCCAACATGGCAGTCCCAAAATTAGGACGAAAGCTGCCGTGAATTAGCTCCAAGAAGCCATCGCCTCTAGCTAGCTATGTGACACACGAACCTGTGTCCTTTATAACTTAGAAATATTAATAACTCTATTTCTGAAAACCAGTGGATAGATTCCACTGAAATTAGATAAATAACCTTCGAGCAGATAGTCAGCAGCGCCGCCTGGCTAAGGCTTGGCTACTCTGCATTGACAAGGGGCAACACCCTGAAACTAGTCTAGTCTGCAGATGCCAAACCAGCAGGGGGACACTGCTGACCTCCCCTGTTCGAAGGTTATAAAGGACACAGGTTCGTGTGTCACATAGCTAGCTAGAGGCGATGGCTTCTTGGAGCTAATTCACGGCAGCTTTCGTCCTAATTTTGGGACTGCCATGTTGGCTTGGCGATAACTATTAATTTCCAGTACCGCTGCCGTAGTCTCCTTTAGAGAGACTTAGAAATATTAATAACTCTATTTCTTAAAACCAGTGGATAGATTCCACTGAAATTAGATAAATAACCTTCGAGCAGATAGTCAGCAGCGCCGCCTGGCTAAGGCTTGGCTACTCTGCATTGACAAGGGGCAACACCCTGAAACTAGTCTAGTCTGCAGATGCCAAACCAGCAGGGGGACACTGCTGACCTCCCCTGTTCGAAGGTTATAAAGGACACAGGTTCGTGTGTCACATAGCTAGCTAGAGGCGATGGCTTCTTGGAGCTAATTCACGGCAGCTTTCGTCCTAATTTTGGGACTGCCATGTTGGCTTGGCGATAACTATTAATTTCCAGTACCGCTGCCGTAGTCTCCTTTAGAGAGACTTAGAAATATTAATAACTCTATTTCTGAAAACCAGTGGATAGATTCCACTGAAATTAGATAAATAACCTTCGAGCAGATAGTCAGCAGCGCCGCCTGGCTAAGGCTTGGCTACTCTGCATTGACAAGGGGCAACACCCTGAAACTAGTCTAGTCTGCAGATGCCAAACCAGCAGGGGGACACTGCTGACCTCCCCTGTTCGAAGGTTATAAAGGACACAGGTTCGTGTGTCACATAGCTAGCTAGAGGCGATGGCTTCTTGGAGCTAATTCACGGCAGCTTTCGTCCTAATTTTGGGACTGCCATGTTGGCTTGGCGATAACTATTAATTTCCAGTACCGCTGCCGTAGTCTCCTTTAGAGAGACTTAGAAATATTAATAACTATATATATATATATATATATATATATATATATATATATATATATTGTTAGGATATCTCTCAGAACAGTTCGTAATCATCTTTGTTAACTTCGAACATCGATCATATCAAAAACCTTTACTAACGACTGCTAGCATTAAATGAATTCTTCTGTAAAAAGCTAAATAAGTTCACTCTTGATGTATATATCCAGTAACGCGCAGGCGTTACTGGTGATGATGTACTGCATTGGTACGAAGTTACTTATGTCTGTTTAAGAGAGTGCGATATTGAAAGAGATCGGGAAAAGGATATGGTGATGGTGAAGATGTTGTTGTTGCCACCGCTGCTGCAGGTGATGATGACGGCTATGATGTCGATGATGATCATCATCATTCATCATCATCATCATGACAATGTTGACACAGAGATGATGGAAATGTTAATTATATCAGATCAACAAAAACAACAGCAACAACAACAAGAGCATCAGCAGCAATCATTGCAACGTGTCTAAAAATAATTCCTTTTAATGCATAAGAATTTATTTCCAAAATCTGGTTATGTGCAGTATTCCTTAAATTAGTGCTGTAATTCCTCGTCTAAAATTGGTTCAGCATCGATTGAGAATATAAAGAAACGAAAAAGTGTAAAGAAATGGAATGAAAAAGTTTGTCAAAATGACATTATAAGGCGTTTTCTTTTTCTTTTTTTTATTTCTTCTTTTGTTATCTTTTACTTGACTGAAATTTATTAGTATTTTGTAAGGTAATAGGGTGCGTATTTTATTAATTTTGTAAAGATAGACTATAAAAACTAAGAAATAAGGAAAAAATAGAGTAAAATTTCTATTCGTGGAATTGAGTATAGGTGCCTGAAAATAGATAGAACACCAAGTCTTGGGAGGTTCCGGTTTTCGCCGATGCATTCACATGATTTATTCAAATATTAAATGTAAAGTAGCGAGAAGCGGAAGAGTGTCGCGAGGAAAAAAGTTCAGTGGAGGAGTTTAAGAGGAAGAGTATATTAAGTAGTGGGTCGTATATAAATGTAGAGAGAGAGAGAGAGAGAGAGAGAGAGACAGAGAGAGAGAATGATTCGTATATAAAAACAACAACAACAGTATTGATAAGGACATTTTCAGAAAGGGAAATTAAAGACTTGGAGTTCAGTGTTGTTAGAATTTGAAATAGTTACAAATATGAACAATCTTGCAAGTACCAAGGAATGAATGAGGGCTCTGGCCTTCAGCATGCGTACATGAAAGAGAAGCTCAGAAAGGAATGTTATAGGAGAATTCGAGCAGTTCTGAAATTTGTGTTTAATGCACGTAACCAGGTGTTAGCCATAAATTTCAGTTACAATACAGTGCTTGTGTTGAACTGGAATATCAGTGAATTAAAGAAGATTGATGGGAAAATCCGTAAGCTACTGGCTTGTAATAAGATACACCATCTACAGACAGATATAACTCGTCTTTACTTTCCCAGAGGCTAAGAAGGTCGTAGATTGATCCAAGTTGAACTCTCTCAAAAAACCACCACAACTGGAATGGTCAAATATATTGAAACAACATATGACTTGATGTTAAATCTCATTGAAAATCGTAAAAAGCTTCATTCAGTCATGAAGGAGACTAAAAAAATCTTAACAAACTTTAAAAGAAAAAGAATAAGCCGGGTGAATCATTGGCGATTCAGAAAAATACTTAGCTCCATTTCTGTTACTTTCTTTACGTTCCGGGAAAGATGTTTTGCGACATTTCTTCCGGATTTATGTTCTGAATTCAAATTCCACAGAGGCCGATTTGCCTTTCATCCTTTCGCAGTCGATGAAATAAGTACAAGTCGAGCACTGGGGGCGGTGTAATCGACTCATCCTCTACCCCGAACTTGCAGGCTTTGTGCCAAAAATTTGAAAGCATAATTAGGGTCGATGTGATCGATTAACCCTCGCCACCTCTCAAATTTCTGGACTTGCGCCTACAGTAGAAAAGATTATTATTATTATTATTATTATTATTATTATTATTATTATTATTATTATTATTATCTTACATATTAAAACTGAAAAAGTCTGTGTCTGTGTGTGTATCGGTATGTCCTCGTTTTGCGTCAAAACGGCCCGACCGATTTTTCTTCAACTGCACACGCACATTGCTCATGTGTCTGGGGAGGTTTTAAGCATAAATTGATTTCGAAAAAATGTTTCGGTAAACGGCGGGAGGAATAACATTTGGGTGTGAGTGAACGGTGGAAGTAATTATTTTTAAGCTTCCAAGGGAAATAACCCATGCCCTCCTGGAAATAATCACCAATGGAAATAACCCATCCATTTTCAATATGCTTATTTCTTAGTATTTGAACTATTTTAGCTATTTTCTCAATTTATCCAATCCAACGCTTAAACAAGCAAATAGTATTCTTCTAAACAATAGATTCACATATTTCGGTTAGTGACTAAGTCACGAATATACCAACACTAGCGCTGCTGAAGGTATTATTCTTTGGAAACGCACAAAAAGCCTTTTTCACAGTTGATCACTTTGAATTGTTATTATCTCATATCTGATTAGCCTGTTATTACGTAACATGTTTCACGATTTTAGTATTAGCATTTCCTCCTAAGATCTATATACTCTGGGAACGTGTGTCTTTACATTCCGTAACCTAGCGGTTTGGTGAAAGACACTGACAGAATGAGTACTAGGCTTACAAAGAATAAATACTGTGGTTGATTTCTTCGTCCAATGGCGGTGCTCCAGCATTGCCGCAGTCACATGACTGAAACAAGTACGAGTAAAACAATAAAATCTATGCCATTCTAATTCAGATCAAAGCCGGTTATCTCTGCTAGTTATTATTATTATTATTATTATTATTATTATTATTATTTAAGGCGGCGGGCTGGCAGAAACGTTAGCAAGCCAGGTGAAATGCTTAGTGGTATTTCGCCCGCCACTACGTTCTGAGTTCAAATTCCTTTCAGTGTCGATAAGCTAAGTACTAATTGAGCCCTGGAGACGATACAATGGACGTAACCCTCCTTGAATATTGCTGGCCTTGTCCCAAAATTTAGATTTGGAATTGTTAGCTTTTCTCTTTATTTCTTTAAACTATCTACTGCGTTAGTATCAATGCTATTACAATTTTTCTGCAGCTGGCCTACTTTTTTCATGTGACAGTATAAGGGATACAAGTTGACATGTATGAATTGTGTTATTCTGTTGTGTATGTACATACACAACAGAAAGCACAGCAAAAAAAAGCATAAACACACACACACACACACACACACACACACACACACACACACACACACACACACACACATGTATATATATATACATGTATATACGTGTACGTATTCGCACTTGAAATATCCATTTGTCGTTACTCTAAGTTTCGTTTGCGTCTATACGATTCTATGATAGCAGGTTTCAAACGAAACTCTCAGATCTGAAATTATATAATTGAAGCAGTTCTCACGTAAGATCTGTGAGAAAGAGATATGATGGAACAGATTTTAATCAATAGATATTGCAAAACAGATTTGATTTAACGTTTGAGATAATCGACCAATTCCTGAGGCATGAAAATCCGGGAATAGAGTTAAACGGAAGAAAATTAAATTGATTTATATCCTTCCATTCAGAAGTACGTCACCATGGAGATAATATATTGAACCAGCTGATCAACGCTCTTGGGTTATACGCTCAAATCCGTTGCAAGATATTCGGAATCTTCCGCATCAGTAATCTTTATGATTCTTAGTCTTATATAGAGCTACACGTGTGTTGTGCATGTATGCATGTGTATATATTTGTGTGTGTTTGTAAGTGGGCAAGCATGGGTGCATACACGT
>NC_142938.1:81923527-81941027 GCF_046866305.1 Octopus bimaculoides | reverse complement strand
TACTAAACTCCACAACATCACTAAATAGGGTTATATTTGATGGAATCGATCATCAAAGAGATTTTTTTAAATGTTAATATGATGCAATGTTTTCAGTTCGAAATATTCTGAGAATGAATTCTGGGAACCCTGAAGACATTTAGTGCGGTGCCCCGCATTTCTCCAATGAAAAGAAATGCGATTACAAAAACGTAATTGGTTTTAATAAATAGAGACTGAAAAATACTTTGAATTGGTTTTCGAATTAAGCACGAGGCCAGTAAGTTTTCATCAGTAGGAACTAATGCCATAGTTCCCAGCATCGATCCCGAACTAATGCCATAGAACCCAGTACCAATCCCGAAAGGGAATGTTCAATCTACGGGATCGAACTCAGAAGGCAACTTGCCGGCGGAATTATAGCATGACATTTTGTCCAACATTCTCGTGATTCTGTCAATTCCTGCACTAATAGAGAGGGAGAATCGTTAGAGAATGGGAAAAATTGAATTGGGATAATATATGTTCCAAGTATAAATTTTGAATTGCAATTCCGTGAAGATCACTTGTGTCTTCTATGCCTTCAAGATCGATAAAGCTAAGTACCAGTCAAGTACCAGTGGCGATGAGATCAGCAAAACAAACACCCTTAAAATTGTAAATCTTGTGTGTAAATAAGAAACAAATACTTTAATTAAATTTGCTTTACGATTAAATTTTGATATTCTTAGAAGCTTTGTGACTTGTGGAATTTTAGACTCGTTGGTGCATCGCTCAAAGTAGTCAGCAGTATTTCGTTACAACCGTCAACATTCTGAATTTAAATCTTGACAGCTTAAAGTTGGGCTTTCATTAAGTGCTGACGTCATTATAATCGACTATATCCCGACACTGTATAGCTTTACGTGTATTTTTTTTAGAAAATCAATACTCTTAAAAGGCATACGATCATGGATCGCAAAAGAAAATACCTTACTTTGCAAGTATTGCATTGAATAAATAAAACATAATGTCTATGGAAGGGTTGCGATCGTGAAAAGACTTCTTTCTTTGAGAGAATTTTCGCTACACAAAGAACTGAATAGGCTTCTCTGCATAAAGAAAATGCATCGAGAACCGCTATAGAAGCCAGTTGCACGTTAGTACGGATTGCTAACCAGTACTATACATCGGCAAGTTGTTTTGCGTGCCTATGTTATCATGAGTTAGAACACTATCGTGGTACAAGCACTCTTGGTCAAGCAGACCTTTCAAGATATGAGAAGAGGAGCAAAAAGTGGCTGTTAGTCATTTCAGCTGCGGAAAGTGAAGCAACATTAAATGACTCCCTTGCTAAGGGAAACAACGCATGACTCGTTACAGGAATCAAACCCACAACGATATAGTCGGGAGTTCAGGTAGGTTAGGTGCTATCACACTTGCACGCGTGCGAACAAACAAAGAGCACAAATACACGCATATATAATGAAACGTAAGCTATAATTCAACATTAATCAGGTGGAAATGTATGTGCTTGGGCACTAACAGAAACAGCTTGCAAGGACTAAGTTTTCACCTAATGTATGAGCAATCAAATATATCACTGGGAAGCGAGTCTTCATCATAGACAGAATGAATCGTTAAATTGCTTATCGCCATTAACCGATCACTGGGAGATAACTAATAGTGTAAAATACATTTTGTAAATAGGTAATGATTTTCAAACAGTGCAGACATAATATATTTTTGTCAAACGATAAGACATCGGCTATCAAATGTGTTCAACTTTGAACATACATATTTGCTAAGGCCAGAATATACTGCAGCATTTATCTTTCAGTGCCAGGTCAATTTATTGATGTATTCTCTACAAATACGTGAACATGAGGATTGAAGGACTACTTCACACCATACAAATATTATTTAACGAAATACAATATATAAGATAAATCTGTAAATCATAATTGGTGAGTTATAAAGTAATTAGTCAAATATATTAGCCAGCTATCATCCGAAATGATCGAGTTAAAATGTAACCCAACTCACAAAGGTATTCTATGTAATTACTAAAGGCGAAGCAAAATTTTATGAGCGAAGGAAACAGTTCACTCAGCTGACGATACAAGTAACCTTTCAGAAAAGAAGAGAAAAATTCTATTCATATCTAATGTTGAACTTTGATCTTTATTTTGATTGCAGGTAGTTACATTACCACTCAGGGATATATATGAAGTATATACAGCTTTGAATGACTATTGTATAAATACGCGCGCGCACACACACACACACACACACACACACACATACACATATATATGTATGTATATATGTATGTATGTATGTATGTATATATGTATATGCCTGTGCGTGTGTGTGTATTGATGAATTCTAAAACATTTAATATGAATAATTGACATAAATAAATGTGATATATGTATATGTACAAATATGTGTGAATACATGCGTGTACATAAGTCTATGCATATAATATATATATATGTGTGTGTGTGTGTGTGTGTGTGTGTGTGTGTGTGTGTGTGTGCTTGTATATAATATAGAATGTATATATAGTGAGTGAGAGTTAGGGAAGGACGTACATAGAGAGGTTTGTTGGTATTAACGTATGAAACAAGACAGACAGGCTTTTAGTTTTTAAGACAACAGATTATTAATATTTGATATATGGGACTGATTTCATTTACACTTGAGATCTGCTTAGAAAAATAACTTTTCACATACGCTTATGCTGGAGAATACAATTTACATGTATGTTAATTATTAAGAAAAAACAGTAAGTACTCTAATTAAGACTCTAAGCTGGTTCTCAGGCTCGAACTCCAAGTGCTGTCTTACTTATATTGATCCAAAATAACATTACATTTTTTTTTTATTTACTCCATATGTTTAACGACTGCCATTGTCTTCCATCCAGACGTAAATGTTAATGGTACTTTTTCTTAACGCAGCTCGTGATGTCTGCTTTTGAAGTGTGTTATATGGTATCTAATTAAGGGAGAGAAAAATCTACTTTACAAATACACCAGTCTCATAATAAATCTATCGATGTACAAATATATACACATCCAAAACGGAAGTAATGATGCATTAAGAAAAATCACATTTCATTTCAAGTTAATGTGGTTTTGCTTTTATTTTTGTTTGGAATTCTTTTTTTTTTTTTTCATTCTAATCAAAAGTTTTCGTTTGATATCTATTCACTGATATGACAAGAGGAAAAATAAAAAAAATTATAATTCAGCTGAATACGCCAAAGTTCATCTCCTATCAAGTGTCATATTATAATATTGCTTCAATACTTTTTTTGCGATGCTATAGTAGATAATCTCTATTTATATACCATCAGATCATGTAGCAAACTCGCTATCGTTTGGTGCTTTCATAAAGCCACAAAGGGTTAAAGTCGCTAGATTTCAAAATGACAAGTTTAATGTTAATGTGCCATAGCTGCTGCGCCTGCTTTTATCGTTTTTATCTCTATACAAGCACCTTTTCAAAAACTTATCTACACATACTATCCTTCTCTCACTCCGATAATATTTCACGTTAACCGATGCAGTTATTTTTTAGTATGAGAGATAGTGCTGCAATATTCAACCTTCCTTTTTAACAAGATAGAGTTGTTGACTATTATAATATTCCTTTAGATAAGGCCGTAAAACCACAAACCATGTTTTTAACTGAACAAGAGACATTGCTGGAAATAAAAAGCAATTTTCGTTTGCTAAGCTGCAACCTGCGATTTGCTTAATTCTGAATAAGATTTGCTAAAGCAGCAGTTTTTAAGGAATTGATCTTAGCCAACACCACTGACCCGGGCATTACGCTGATAATTTGTTTTACCGCACCAAGAGTGATGATAATTTAAGATGACGTCGGCGGATTTGAGCTCAGACATCAGGCGCCAATAACCATTTCCTATAGCATGCTGTTTTGGTGCTTTAATGATTTTCCCAAACAATTAGCTTCGGTTTGCTAAGTGAGTATAAAGCAAGGTTAGAAATGAATATTTTGGCTGTGCAGGTAACCGGTAGAGACGTAAGTTATATAAACACTCAGTAACACTGGCCCATTTTATAAACAGTCCCTCTCCAATTTCAAACTTATCATTAGAAAAGAAAACCTAATATACCGTAGATAATTACTTCTGTGTATATATATATGTATATATATATATGTATATGTATGTATACGTATGTATGTATATATATATATGTATATATATGTATGCATGTATATACACACACAAACACACACACACACACACACACACACACACACACACACACATATATATATATACATTCATTGTAGTTGCTTCATGTTCTATTATTCTATGTGTTGTAAGGTACCGAGCTGGCAGAATCGTTACCGTACCGGACCAAATACTTAAGTGGTTTTACGTTTTGAGTTTAAATGTTAGCGATGTCAACCTTGCCTTTTATTCTCTCGGGGGTCGATAAAATAATTACCCGTTGAACATTGGGGTCAATGTAATCGAGCAGCATCTCCCCCTCCCACTACTTCTGGGGGGTAGAAATTAATGTTGTGTCTACTGTAATAAGGCGAACTGACAGAATCCTTTTTCAGTTCGGAGAAAATGTGACATATCTTGCGACTCATTGCCATCTGAGTTCAAATCCAGCCGAAGTCATCTTTAACTTCCATCAGTGGGATATTGATACCAACCGTGTAATAAGGTCGATGTAATCGACTTGTCTCTTCCTCGGGTTTGCTAGCTCTGCGCTAATATTAGAAACAAGCTGTCTGTTGACTGACATACATTCTGTGCATTATTAACAAAGTGAAGACACACGCGAACCAGTGGTTAGATGTGTTTGGTTTATGATCATAAAGTCGTGGTTTCCATTCCAGGACCCAGCAGTGCGTTGTATTCTAGAGGAAGTCATTACGTTGCTCCAGTCCCCACAGCTGAAAATGAGAGCCAGCTGAGTGTTGTTACATCTTTTTTACCGTTCGGGTGTAACGTCCTGGATGTACTGTTTCGGGGCGGTGGAGTCAAAGTTTAGGAGGGATGTAACGTCCTGGGTGTACTGTTTGGGGGCAGTGGAGTCAAAGGGTGGGAGGGGTGTAACGTCTTGGGTGTACTGTTTGGGGGCGGTGGAGTCAAAGGGTGGGAGAGTCGAGAGGGTCACTATACCTACTCGTGACTGCTTAATCATCTAAACCAAATAGCGAATATATAATGTATTAGCAAGTCATACTCGCTCGCGAGTTAAGACGTATTTTAAAGCTTCTCAACATAGATCTATCTCCATGTTTTCTCCTTTTCCTTTCTGAGCACAAACAAAACACAAAAATACAAAACGAAATAATACAAAAATACAATATTTAAACGCTGGAAGAGCAACAACAATAGGAAACACACAAAGTTGGCCATTGCTGGTTTAAAGACAATACGACAGACACCAAAACGTAAGATGTTAGTAGAGCTTGAACGTGGTTTGACTTGAATAAAGACTACTAAAAGCCGGAACATGTACGGTAAGGGATTTTGACAGATGTCCGCGAGATTCTGTCAATCTAACGCAATAAGGATAATGAGAAGTAATTATGATATCTAATATTGATAGAAAAAGAAATTATTTTCGTAAGGAGAAGAGCATCGATTAAATCGACCCCTAATCTCCTTCGTAATTATTTATTCTCCTGGACCGGCATTAGATAGGCAAAACACGACGGTAACAACGTTTTAACTCAGAATGCATGCACAGTACAGTGATGATTACATGTGTTATGAGGAAGTGGTTAATTATACATGAAAGGGACTCTTTGAATTACACAATAATTACATAACAATCTATATTGAAAATTATTTCTTTTCTTAAGAAAAGAAATAATCTGACATGAAATCAATACGGTGTGAATTATAATCGTAAATTGGGATTGAAAACATATGCTTATAGGATAAGAAATTACGGATATTGAAAGGAGATGTTTGTTTCTTTTATTACGGATGCGTTATTGAATGGGTTCGGTAGATGGGGCTGAAAAGTGGAGACGAATAAATCATTTATTTCCTCCCCCTTTTGCTGCAAACAAAACGTGTACAAAGGCAGCAGCATATCTATATGCTCTTGCCCTTGATATTACTGGGGTATTTTATAAACCTAACCCATTGAGTCGATATATGTGTATGCGTATGTGAGTGTGTGAGCGTGTTTCTGTGTTTGTATGAGTGTGTGGTTGTGCGTAAGGGTGTGTGTGTGTCTGTGTGTGCGCGCCGGCACGTACGACTCGTTACCAAAGGGTTATTACCTCCCCTCTAAATTCCTATGCAAGATACATTCAAACATCATAACTTAGGCTGAAGTGCAAAGCGTAAACTATTTTACAATTCTTATGTTTTAATATGCAAATATTTGAATAAGCCGGCGGTCATCTCCTCGGCATTGCAGCATGCTGAAGTACCGAGGAAATATGCCGCCGGCTTATTAAACCATTTGTGCAATAAACCATTAGAATAGCAATAATTTTCTCCCTGTCTGTTTGTCCGTCACCCCCTTTCTCTTCCTCTCTTCCTCTCTCTCTTAATCGACATATTTATACTGTTTTAACACACGCACATATGTGTGTGTATGTATCTGTGTATCTCTCTCTCTCTGTCTATTTATCTATTTATCTATCTATCTATCTATCTATCTATCTATCTATCTATATATATATATATATATATATATATATATATATATATATATATATATATATATATATATATAAAGTGAAGTATATTTGCCATTTAAATGTGGCTGACCCCTAAGGGTGGATGTTACTGTTGCTTTTAGCCCCAGGAGAACATCTCCTCCAGCTGGCTTATCGACACACATCTGTGTCCTGTCTATTTTTGCCAAGGCCACAGGCCTTCGTCACTATCTCTCGTTTTAGGTCCTTCGGTTCGTCATTCCTGTTGCAGCCGGACTAGTTTGTTTCCCGTTTCAGCACCCCCACCACCAAAGAAGTCAGACAAGTTGGGAGGTTAAATGTCAGGCACTGTGTGATAGATGAAATGCTCCAGCAGCCAGGCTTGTGGATGTGGCCCCGTCGGTGTTCAGCCTGGGGCTCTCAGAGACGTGGCGTCACCTTCACTACTGACCACCATAATCGTTATGATTTTCGCTGCAAATGTCCTTTACATGTCTCTGGGCAGGTCCTTAGCTAAGACAGCAAACCACCTGTTGTTCTGGGAGTTGCCCTTCTCGTCCTGACAGAAAGTCTCTCTGATGAGCCACATGTCTAGATCCAGTGGATGCTTCAACTTGTTGATCATTTCCTTGGTGAGCTTCAGTCACTTTTCCTGCATCATCTTGTACAGATCTTGTCCCTTCCTCATCATGTATGAAAAGTACCGAATGTCCTAATACACCACTATCCCGGTGAGCTTTTCATCCATACCTTTCTTCCGTGCAAGGGCATGCATCGACTTCATGGGATCCGGCGCGAATATCAAGATCAACTCCATACCTCTTCCATAAATTGTGGTGGTTGGGGAGCGGTTCCAAAATTTTCCATGATTTTTTAAGAAAAAGATCGACGACGAATTTAAAAAAATATCGTAAAATTAGCAGTAGGAAATTGCGAAAGATTATCCTCTGCGTCCTAAACATACATACATACATACATACATGCATACATAGAGAGAGAGAGAGAGAGAGAGAGAGAGAGAGAGAGAGAGAGGTCTGTATGTGTGTTTAATTATACACCAAACAACCATATAGTCTTTGTGTGATCGGACGCTTTCTCCTCAAGATATTTTAGAATAACCTTCAGCATGAAATGACAAATCTCAACAATACTGGCCTCCAGAAAATTTGAGGAGATAAATAAGCTTCATCTGTCGATCGAAATGAAATGCTGACCTCAAATTCATGAAATATAAAACTTAGTTTATAATTTCTGCTAAAACAACAGAGGAACTCGAATCAATGCGTAGCGTATACCACGTGACTACCATCAGTTTATCAGAGTGAAAAACTTTGATTCACATTCGATGCTTTCGAAATCACAGGTTTTCGTTTCCTATTACCTATTTTGCTTCTCTTGGCATATATATAAAATGTGTGATGTTCAGCAGTTTATATTATGTATCTCGCAGATGACTATGGGATAATTTAAGTAGACAAGTAGTTTGCTGCTATTGGTATGCAAGATGGGTCTTGGTCAACCCCAACTGAGTCAAGTGAGAGGGAGAGTCTGATGTTGAAAGACAAAAATGCTCCCAGACAGCAGAAATATCACTGGGGATGCATCCCATAGGATCTGCAACATGAATCTTTAAAGTAAACTGTATATTATACACGCACACACTAAAAGCAGATTGTGCTGCTTTCATAAGATGAAAATTGCAACGAAATTTACAAACATTTGTTGCAGAAATAATATGTTTAGCCCCGTCGGCCAGAAACCATGAACCTATCGACTAACGATTATTCGGTCATTCTCAAAATAAATAAAAAAAGCTATAGTCCTCAATTTTTGCAATAACTACTGTTTCTCATCAGCCAGGGGTGAGTAAACGAAAATTGACCATGGCTTTAACGAAAATCGAAACAAATCGATGTTTGTTTCTTCCTGTTCTCTGACTACCAAGTGCACTAGTATTTAACCGCAGGCCTTGTGTTCCATGCTGTGGCTATACAGGAACTTATTAAGTACATGATAGTAACTTTTCCTAAGTTTTTCTAAGTTCTGCTATCTTAAAATATGCATTGCGTAAATGTGTGTATGTATGTGTGAGTCCATGTGTATGTGTGTGTCGGGGGGCGTAGAATGTAAGTTACATCCCACACTGCTCATTCGTTCAAACAATGCTTGATTATGCACGCAGGGAAAATAAACAAAATTTTGTATTGAATCTCGTTTCAACACTATATATATATATATATATATATATATATATATATATATTATACATATAAATTTGTAGTGTAAAATATAGATTTATAGAATCGTGTATCCTCTAGTAGACTGAATTAACAAACCACATAATAATTCATTAGGTAGGAGTATAAGGCAGAGCTCGATGCAGCCGAAATCCAGTAAATCCAATCGATGAGATTATTTTATAAGGAGTATATAAACCATAAATATCAGAAGGTATGAGAGTTGAATATATTTGCTTAACCACTTGTGTGTATATATATATATATATATATATATATATATATATATATACATAAATATATATACATAAATATATATACATAAATATATATATATATACGCATATATATATATATATATGTATACATAAATATATATATATATACGCATATATATATATATATATGTATACATATATATACATATGTATCTATAAACATATATATATATATATATACACACGCATACATACATATATATATATATATATATATATATACACACGCATACATACATATATATATATATATATATATATATATATATATATATACACACATAGATACATACATACATGTATACATACATATACATATATATATATATATAGGAGTGTGTGTGTGTGTGTGTGTGTGTGTAGCTTGGGATAAGGAAAAAACTTATCGGATGCATTTGTTGGTCTGCTGAGACCATAGATGTCCGCTTGAAAAGTTTTGCTTCAATGTTGTTTGTAGAGCAGCTGCTCTCCTATGACTACAGAAACCCCATGTGAGCGACAATCCTGTTTGCAGTGATTGTACTTGAAGGCAATCTTGTCAAACTTGTCCAGGCGCCTTGTTTAGGTTGATATTGCTTTTCTGTATCAACAAGTCTTAGCCTGACTTGTCGCCTTTTTAAACCTTTGTCTAATTCTCGTCTCCAGTGGGAGCAACCATCACCAATATCTTCCTACTTTTCAACGTTCTTTTAAACCAACCACATGTTGAAGTCTATATTCATGTTTAGAAGAATAGATATTCTTTATCGATTACATTGAAACCTCATTGAGATGTTATCCATCCTCCGATGTTTACTTGTCTGACATTGCAAATTTCAGTAATTGCGTCTCCATACAAAACTATTATTATTTACATTGCTTTCACTACCGCTACTGTTTCTTATGTTTTTCGTTATTTTTTTATTTGTTTGTAGTCGCTATTCTTATTATTGTCATTGTGTATTATATTGTATATCGTGTTACTAACGTTAGCTTACAGAAACATTTTTTTTCTTCTTGTTAACGATATAATTGCTATTGTGTTTGATGAATCTTTTCTGTGTCCATTTTGATAAATTACCAAAATGTCCATTCTTCTTGTTCCGTTACTATGTTTTTTTTTGTTTCGTTTTTTGAGGGGGAGGGTGATAGATGCATATGAGACTAACGTTTACTGTTTCACGCATGGCAGAAACCCTGACAATCCTCTTCAAAAGCATAAGTATAATCGAATTAGTATTATGACTGACAATTTGGTGTCCATCGTAATACGGATTTTATTCACTAACTAATTTCATAAACTAGAAAATTGCTCTAGATTGGATTCGATATTCCAAAGGAAAACTATTTGATTTGATTGGAAACAAAATATGAATAGAAAATACAATCACAATTGTTTAAATAATTAACTAATATCAGATAAGTGAAAGTTATATTATTTGGTTGACAAACTATACGCACCATTCGTATACTTTTCAGTTTTGGAATTCTTCTATAACAACAAGTGAAATTCTATCACGGTGCTTAATATATTTTTTGACTCAAATTCTATATACATTAAGAGAGCATTAAATAGTTTCGCAACTGAATGTGCTGTATGGAAATCAAGTACAAACGCTTAAAAAGGAACATCGAAGTACAACATTTTTTATTTGCGATGTCTATGGAATTGCTCCATGCAATATATATATATATATATATATATATATATATATATATATACTACGCAAAATGCTTCCCGACTATAACATGAAGAAAATGTCCAGACAACTGATTCCATGGGAAGCAGCCTATAAATCTTGCACACATAACTGGATATGCAGGGGAGGTTCCTTTTTGTTTTTGCTGCTGTTTTTGTGTGTTTCGTAATATTCTTTCTACTATAGACACAAGGCCTGAAATTTTGGAGGCGAGTTAAATCGATTAGATTGATACTTAATTTATCGACCCAACGAATGAAAGGAAAAGTCGACCTCCGCGGAATTTGAACTCAGAAATCCTGCTAAGCATTTTGCCCAGCATGTTAACGATTCTGCCAGCTCGCCGCCTTGTGCTTCGAAATATCATGTACAATTTTTTTATCATGAGATAATACTTCGCATGAGAAAGTATTTTGTAAATCGGTGATTGTTGTATCTGTTTTGCCATCCCAGTTCACTAATTTATAGGATTGTACAATGTAACAATGAGGAGAAAAACGAATATATTTTGGTTTTGTTTTTGGGTTTTTTTTTTGGTTTATCATCTTGTTAACGAATGCTTAAGTGGAGAAACTAAAGATGTGCAGTGAGAAATATTTTATATAGAATCACCTGCGAATTGTATATGAGACCCTGTAAATGGAAAATTGTTAAATTTCTATAAGGTGAAGAGCAGAATGAGTTCTAATATTCATATAAATAAATGTGTCTCCTCTTGAACGGTATATGTGCCGATGTTTTAACATTTTCTTGAAAGAATGATCCATTTTGATTACGTTACAAATTCAAAAAAGATTTTCTTAAAAATTACGAATCCATGGAGTACGTTGCCTTTGGAATATTTGAAGTTAGTTTAAAATTTAATTTTGTTTATATTTTCAAACGTCAAATGTTAGATTGCTATGAATGTATTAAAAGAAAATCAAGTTTTCGTTGCTATAGAATGCTGTGATTCATTCAACGTTATTGTAATAGTGATGCGATCCCTATAGAGTATAGGTTACAAGCTAGTGTCTTCTGTTGTTTAGCGCATTGCTAATGCCACTGAAACAGATTTATAGTCAAAGTTATTCCAGTCAGAACCATTATAGCCGTTCATATAGACAGGACTAAGTAGTTCCGCTGAATATGCTTTCCTATTCGTTCTTTTTTGTGTTGATGTTGCTGACGTTGTTCAGATAGGCGTTCTGACTGTAGGCGTTGTTGGGGTTTATTCTTTCCTTGCTTAGATCCGGTAAAAAAAACTGAACGAGAAAACATATTGGTTTCAAGACCAGCAAATTCGATGGACTGGATAGGTTAAGTCGGTTACCTTGATCCCAGTGCTGAACTGGTACTTATTTTATCGACTCCAAAAGATGAAACGCAAAGTCGACCTCGACGTTTGAAACAGAGAACGGAAAGACGGACGAAATGCCACTACGCGTTTCGTTTGGCGTGCTGACGATTCTTCCAGCTCGCCGCCTTTGAGTAAAAAAACATAAAAATTCATCGTAGCCAGGACACTCCCATTTGTTTTCGGGTATTATGCAACCGGATCCAAATAATCCAACGTGATATACGGGTGAGTTTTGATCAGTGGGAGAATTTTCCTGTACTACTTTCACGTCACTTGCAAAGGGTCTTTCTAGTTGAACCACATGTGTTGCTGGCGTCATACTTTACACTCCTATCATAGTGGGCGCACTAGGCATGATAAAAGAAAATATTCAGATAAATACATAACAAAAACACCAGGACTAACAAACATATATAACATACAAAAAATAGCACTGTTAGGTACTGCACACACCCTACATAAAATACTTTCAATACAGTAACCATAAGAGCATCACAACAAACCACAGCATAAACCCAGGGCACACAGATCTGAGCTTGGTAGTGCAGTGAAAAACACGTTATGAAAATAAGACTACTGGATAATAACAATAAAGTGAGGGATAAGGAATAATTACATTCGTAATAGAAACAGTATATATATACACACACACACACACACACACACACACACACACACACGCACACACACACATAACCACACACACACACACACACACACATATATATATATATATATATATATATATATATATATTCTTTCTTTTATTTGTTTCAGTCATTTGACTGCGGCCATGCTGGGGCACCGCCTTTAGTCGAATAAATCGTCCCCAGGACTTATTCTTTGTAAGCCTAGTACTAATTCTATCGATCTGTTTTGCTGAACTGCTAAGTCACGGGGACGTAGACACTCCACCACCGGTTGTCAAGCGATGGTGGGAGTCAAACACAGACATTCGGACTTATATACAATGGTCTTCTTTCAGTTTCCGTCTACCAAATCCACTCACAAGACTTTGATCGGCCCGCGGCTATAATATAAGACACTTGATCAGGGTGCCATGCAGTGAGACTGAACCTGGAACCATGTGTTTAGTAAGCAAGCTACCTACCACTAAGGCACTCCAGCGCCTATATATACATATATATATATATATTTATATCATACATATTTTGTATATGAATGTATAGACATGTATGCATGCATCTATACACACTTAATTTCAAACAAACATATACAAGTGTGTGTGTGCGTGTGTGTGTGTGCGTGTGCGTGTGTGTGTGCGCGCGTGTGTGTGTTTTTTCATAAGCGGATGCAGTCTGTTATTTAGATGGATGCAACTTATTATTTACAAGAAATCAATGAATGCCTTTCTGTCACTTGAACTATGAATGTATAAATACATAAGCTACAAACAACAGAGAAAAGCAATTATTTCTTGATCCTAGAGTTATATTCAATACAACATATATGTTTATGTATGCATGTGTGTGTATCCATGTATGCATATATATATATATATATATATATATATATATATATATAATACAAATAATATGAGAGTATATGCATATATACGTACATATGAGATAGAGAGACAAACAGACAGACACACTGTCATGCATTTGCTATCGAGTGTCCGCGCAAACATGCATATGCATACAGTCAAACAAACACGCATACGTCACACCGTTGTGCAGAGATAAATTTTCTCATGCATTAAGCGATATTGGAACTTATTAATAGCTGCAAAGAAATATTATACGTATCACCACAAGAGTTACAAGCATTGCCGTTATCAGGATGCTGATGTCGATATTAATAAATAACTATATTTATTATAACTGTCACTACCACTAATACCACTCCTGCCACTTCTGCTTTCGTCTGTCTTTACGTTCTGAGTTCAAATTCCGCTGAAGTCGACTTTGCTTTTTATCCTTTCGGGGTCGATAAATTAAGTACCAGTTGCGTACTGGGGTCGATTTAATCGACTGGCCCTCTCCCCAAAATTTTCGGGCCTTGTACGTAGTGCAGAAAAGTATATTGCCTGGATCAACTTTGTCGTGTACTCCTGGAATCGGTAAAATAAAGTACCTGTCGTTGATATCTGGTGCCGTTGATATCTGTTAATTGTCTCTTCACAAAATTATTGACCTTGGTACTTAACTATATTTTGTCGCCGATGCTGTTGCTGTTTATTTAACTGTATTATTATGAAGAATATGATTCGTTTCTCATTACTTCTCCGAATGCACCATTATTATTCCTATTATTATTCCTCCTGATCATAACAGTTTTATATTTGTTACGCAACAAAAGTCCTAACCTTTTCCAAACACGATGATAAACTGGCGCTATATGATTTTATCTTTCATAATTGCCAAGGACGTCCACACAGGCACAAATATAGAATAATGCATTTTCTTTGTTACTTTGTTTCTTTCATTTTTTCACATAACACCCGGATTTCCATTTTTTGCTCTTTTCCTATAATAAATAATAAATCGATTCCTTCATAGCTTTAATATTAAAAGTCGGTTTTCAATTTAATCGTATCGAAACCTTAAACCCCTCCTATAGCTTCCCATTTAATTGATTCTTTCCCCTTTTCTCTTTATCGCTCTGTCTCTCTCTTTTTCTCTGTATGTATGTATATATATATATATATATATATATATATATATATATATATATATATATATATATATGTGTGTGTGTGTTCATATAGATATATATATATGCATATATATATGCATATATATGCATATATATATATGCATATACATACATATATACATATACATATATGCATATACATATATATATGCATACACATATATATATATATGCATTTACATATATATATACATATATATATATGCATATATATATGCATATATATATATATATATATATATATATATATATATATGCATATATATATATGCATTTATATACATTGAACTGTACGTGTATGAGTGAGTGTTGTATGAACATGTGTGTTTACGTGTGGGTATGCATACACACACACACAGACGTGTGTGTGCATGTATGCGTCTGTGTGAGCATGTGTGTATGTATGTGTGTGTATGAATGTAAGTGTATCTAGCATCAGCTTTATATAATAACGCAAATGACTACGGCTGTTGTGCAGTAATGCTGTTCGCTCTTCGTCCGTTTTCTTCCTCTTCTCGCTACGAGGTGAGCAATATATACGCATAATATTCCTGTTAAGTCACGTAAATATTGAGAGCCTCAGTTCAAGATGTGTTAATGCCTCACTGATGTCAATATATTAGCTCAATCAATATGAAGGCCTTACTATATAAAGGGAAAGTTCAATACGATTTAATTTATTGTCAGTGCGAGTTCAAAGAAATTTAGTTATATCTCACGTTTCAACGAACAAAACAACATCAATTACGTAACAGTGCTGTATGAATGTGTGGACACACGCACAGAAATTATAACTTCATTCTTATACACATACATACATATATGTATGCATGTATGCATTTATAGTATATAACTGTGCATGTAACATACCTACCTGCACATCTGCATATACATATGTATGGGTATGTATGAATGTATATACACACACACACACACACACACACACACACACACACACACACACACACACACACACACACACACATATATATATAGGCGAAGGAGTGGATGTGTGGTAAGAAGCTTGATTCCCAACCACATGTTTCCAGGTTCAGTTCCACTGCATGGCACCTTGGGCAAGTGTTTTCTACTATAGCCACGAGCTAACCAAGGACTTGTGAGAGGATTTCGTAGACGGAAACTGAAAGAATCTCGTCATATATATATGTACGTATGTATGTTATATATCATATAGGTAGACGTATTATATATATATACATACATACTTACATACATGCATAATGCTATATTTAGTGGTAAATGACAGCAATGAGTTCCATATTCCTTCTGTAGAATAATGCTAAGAGTATCCTGTGACATCTTCCATACTTTTGATGGTCGCTGCATCTTTGTTTTGCTAAATACGTGACATCTCTCGTTGACGGTTCATCGAATTACGTTTTAACCTTTGACTGATGCCTGATCTGAAATAATCGATAGAAATGTTATGTTATTTACCAAAATGTATATCAATAGATATATTTTTAAATCTATTAGCTAGGAAGAAGGGCATGCTGTAGAAGACCCCTAATTATGTTAAGGGAGAGGAAAATAGTGTGAATCTAGTCTCAGAGCATGCATCGTAGTCCATCCTGCTACCAACAGCTGATAGCTAGATGGTAGCGGTATGAGCGAACGTTATATTTGAAAAGAAACTGCATATAGTAAAAAGGAGGAATATTTGTATTGAAATGGCATATTTGTAAAGAGGTAGCCTGTTTGTAGAGATATATATGCGTGTGTGAGCGCGCGCGTCTGTATGTGTGTGCGTGTATGTGTGAGTGAGTGTGTGTGTATGATTATATATATATATATATATATATATATATATATATATATATATATATATATATAATCATATATATATATATATATATAATCATATATATATATATATATAATCATATATATATATATATATATAATCATATATATATATATATATATAATCATATATATATATATATATAATCATATATATATATATATATATATAATCATATATATATATATATAATCATATATATATATATATATAATCATATATATATATATATAATCATATATATATATATATATAATCATATATATATATATATAATCATATATATATATATAATCATATATATATATATATATATATAATCATATATATATATATAATCATATATATATATATATATATATAATCATATATATAAATATATATAATCATATATATATATATATAATCATATATATATATATATATATATATATATATAATCATATATATATATATATAATCATATATATATATAATCATATATATATATATATAATCATATATATATATATATATAATCATATATATATATATATAATCATATATATATATATATATATATATAATCATATATATATATATATATATATATATATATATATATATAATCATATATATATATATATATATATAATCATATATATATATATATATATATATATATATATATATATATATAATCATATATATATATATATATATATAATCATATATATATATATATATATATATAATCATATATATATATATATATATATATATATATATAATCATATATATATATATATATATATATAATCATATATATATATATATATATATAT
>NC_142938.1:81858037-81923027 GCF_046866305.1 Octopus bimaculoides | reverse complement strand
TATATAAAATCATATATATATGTATATATATGTATATATATATATATAAAATCATATATATATATGTATATATATATATATAAAATCATATATATATATATATATATATATATATATATATATAATCATGTATATATATATATATATATATATATAATCATATATATATATATATATATATATATAAAATCATATATATATATATATATATATATATATATATATATATATATATATATATATATATATAATCATACGGCTCTTCCTTTCGCCTGGACAATTCCTCTAGGTGGTTAAAGATGTACAGCTGCATCCCATATATTGCGAGCAGGTGACCCAACCCCTACCACATTCTTGCGAATGAGGAAGTAGTAGTAGTATTAGTATTAGTAGTAGTTGTATATATATATATATATATGTATATATATATATATATATATATATATATATATATATATATATATATATATATATATATATATATATAATTTTTTTTTTTTTAGATACGACGTTGACCACTAACGTGGACATTCAATGTGCTAGAAATAGATCACATCTTGTGTCTAAAAAGACCTATATTGTTCTCAACATGAAATATAGCGTGATATATTTTTTAATAATTAATTTTTTAATAATAATATATATATATATATATATATATATATATATATATATATATATATGCAATATACGTTTATTCTTTTACTTGTTTCAGTCATTTGACAGCGGTTATGCTGGAACACTACTAAGTCGAACAAATCGACCCAAAACTTATTCTTTGTATGCCTGGTACTTATTCTATCGGGGTCTTTTGCCGAACCGCTATGGTCTGGTTTCTGCTCAGTTTCTCTGAGGCATATTCCACTTTTGTTAGAGTCGAGGCTTGGTTAGGAAGGTTTGAAGGTCGTAATCATCGTCCCTGCACACTTAACGATCCCGTCTGTCTTTGCAGCCATAACAAATCTAACACATTCGTATCCCTCTATATAGTTCCCTTAAACTGAAACTGAGTAAATGTATGTAGAAATCGGTGTCGAGGAAACAGAAAATTAAATGTTCTAAAATCTGGAATGAATCAAGGAAATTTAGTGATAATTATTGTATGGAAACAACTAGATTTTTTTCCCTACATCTGACTCAATAAAAATTATACTTAGAATATTAACAGTTAGATGTCTAATGCATATGAACTATAAATATTTGCAAACGTTAAGAATTTTTTTTATCATAATTATACACTTTTTATTCGCTCAAGTGTAACGGAAGGCATCACAGCTTTTCATGAAAAAAGTAAACCACTTCGTGTTCTGTTGTGCTTCAAAAGGCAACTGTTTTTCAATATGCTGCAATCGGCTGAAGATCTGCCACAACAAATATCATTTAACGCATACATATATATTTCATAAATAATTCATGGTTTTCTTCAGCCATATGTTTTAATTCACTTTATGGAAGGCGCGTGGCTTAGTGGTTAGAGTCGTCGGTTCAAGGTCATAAGGTTGTGAGTTCGATTCCAGGCAGCGCGTTGTGTCCTTGAGCAAGACACTTTATATCACGTTTCTCCAGAACACTCAGCTGACAAAATGAGTTGTACCTGTAATTCAGAGGGCCAACCTTGTCAGATTTTTGTGTCAGGCTGAATTTCCCTGGAAGCCTGGTTAAGGGTAGTCATGTCTGTGGATTTCTCAGCCACTTGCACGTTAATATCATGATCACTCCACCGAATTTGCTGGCTTTGTGCCAAAATTTAAAACCTATAATTAAATATCTCGTTTTAATGATTTGCTTTTATTATTATTATTATTATTATTATTATTTCTATTCCATAGCAAATGCCTCTTTTACTCGTTTCAGTCATTTGACTGCGGCCATGCTGAAGTACCGCCTTTAATCGAGTAAATCGACGACCTCAGAACTTATTCTTTGTAAGCCTAGTACTTATTCTATCGGCCCCTTTTGCCGAACCGCTAAGTTACGGGGACGTAAACACGCCAGCATCGGTTGTCAAACGACGTTAGTGGGACAAACACAGACACACAAACATATACACACACATGCATATACGACGAGCTTCTTTCAGTTTCCGTCTACCGAATCCACTCACAAGGCTTTGGTTGGCTCGCAGTGGGACTGAACTCGGGACCATGTGGTTGGTGAGCAAGCTACTTACCACAGCCACTCCAGCGTCTGTAAATTAGCCTGTAATCACTTCTGCTTGTTGTCTCTGCAATGGAATGTTTTATTCCCAGCAAGGAAATCGCGATGCCGTACACAACCGAACACTAATTTTGCCACTTGAAAACATTTCCAATATATAAGTCATGCTTAGCTTTTTTATACACTTGTGTAAAATATATTATAAATTAGATGTGCAGTGATGTGAATTTCCATAAAGATATGACAAACAATATAGTGTAAAGCGAAATGTGAAATGAATTTAAGTAATTGCTTTTCAATTGAATGTAATTTTACGATAAATATGATATGACAAGAGGCTTTGTAAGAGAAGAGCACATGTCAGCCTTTTGTGCCGATGTGCTTTTCAACATGATTGATTTATAATGTTTGTAGGACACGTCAGTACCTTTAATAATATTGCTCAAAGAATGTTAGAATAAAATATCAGAAAAGATTATGACCAGTTCAGTTTAATGTAATGTTGGTATTGTAGAGAAATGACATGTTTGAAGAGGGTTGAACGAGCGTCTTGTGTTTTTATAACAATAACATCAAGAAAATCCCTGGAGACAGATATGTGAACAAAAGCGAAAAATTAACAATAACGTTAACGAGGACGAAAATCACAATGAAAACGAAAAGTTTAATAATAATTACCGTTTAATTTGCAGGGACCTCGGAGTACGGATGGTGAACATTGTGAAAAAATGTGCTTTTGTTTTAAATTTTCTTCAGATAGTAAAGCTATAAATCAATATTGTTAACATTTATCGATTGTCATTCAAAGATACAACACAATAACTACCTACATCCCATCAAAATATATAAATACATATACATTTGCATATGCGTTTGTGTAATTCAAATTGTGTATATGATGACCCCTGTACGATTGTAAGTAAACTATGAGAAAAATGTGTGTGTAAGCCTGTATGTGTGTGAGCCTGTGTTTGTGAGCAACTCTAATTCAAAATCTAATCGCAACGGTTTAATTTCATAAACATCACCGATGGCTATATCACAAATGCACCCATCTTCTCACCCATGAAAAATCGTAGACTTTTGTAACTTATAGGAGAATGCATTAACTAAATTAAATATTGATTTTAAATATTTGCTTTAGATCTATCGAGGGTAAGTAGATTGATTAAACATACGACTAGTAATGAATTTATCAATAACAGAAAGGTACAAGTCAACGCAGCTTCCCTGAGATTTCAAAGCAAAATGTTTCAAGGAGAAATCTAACATTACATAAGAATTAGTGCGATGTATTACTGTTTCTGCCAGTGCCCCCGATCTCTCTGTCATTACTCGATTTTTTTTATGATGTGAATCAACTATCGAAAGTAGAACTGTTTTTCTGTACTCTAGGCACAAGACCCGAAATTTTGGGGAGGGGGCCAGTCGTTTACATCGACACCAGTACGTAACTGGTACTTAATTTATCGACCCCGAAAGGATGAAAAGCAAAGTCGACCTCGCAGTATTTGAACACAGAACGTAAAGACAAAAAGTAGAACTGTTCTCTTGAATTAAAGAGCCCATAAGATTTAACCATAACCAAAAGAGAAGCTTAGTTAGACCCCCCCCCCCCTTAATCGACGAAACAGTTATTGATTTTACAATGTTCACCAGCTTTTCATTGAACGATTTAATTATATTCTCATTACGACAAAATCAAGAAGGCAGCAATATCTGGTCATAGAGATAGTACAGTCTTGAAGCGAAACACGTTTCCAGTTTGGATTTAATTTTCACCAACATGTTGTGTGCAATGTGTTGTATTCACTCATGTTTTCTCTCTGCTTATGAAACTTTTTTCCACAGAGAAAAGGAGAAACAGGGCATACCTATAGCTGTTCCAGGCTCGTTAGACAATTGGAAGACATTTTGATGTAACTTCTTGATCCTATCACTTTTATTAATATCTTAAAAAACGGGGAGCAACCTTGGCTAATTTTAGAGGGTCGTCAGCTCTGATGCGTTTTATGTATTGGTACCTTGTCTGGGGGTCTTTGTCAATGAAGAGAAAAGACCAGGTCGAAACACCGGTGTCTGGTTATTCTCTCATAAACATTCTCAGCGCGAGCACTGTTCACTGTGTGTGACTGTACGTGTCTTTGTGTGTGTGTGTGTGTTTGTGATATAAAGGCTATACACATCCTTCTTTTAATGTAATGCTATTTCAAGTGAGTATATCGATTTTATTCCTGTGAAACTAGTAAACTAATCTGAATCAGTATCATAGGCAACGAAGTGTGGTCTTAGAAAGACAAAATGCATGAGATTACGCCCGTGCATTTTCCGGCAACCCTTTGTTTATTACGGAAACTTATTGAACCGACTTGAAGCGATAGAAGATGTTGGTAATTCAAGGTGCCACACACTGGAATCTAATCTGTAATCAGGCGGTTCAAAGGCAATCTCCTTTAAATCATGAGTATATCTGCGGCTGCGATATTAACATCTTCAAATAGATATGTTTTACTTTCATTTCATATGCTTCAAAGTATTATCTTGAAAGAATCAGCTAAAAATTTTGCATATATTTTCAATTTAAAATTCAACTTAAGATTTGAAATATCATTTTACTTCAAAATGTTTATTACGATGTAAAAAAGAAAAGTGTTGGATACGATATTACGACAAGTTTGTTTGCATTTTAGTCATTTTATTTACTACTAAATATATAATATATATATTATACATATATAGCAACTTAAAATTTTGTGTTCTATACTTCTATGCGTTTTAACTTTTTTTCTCTCTACCTGACATGATACTTTAGTAAAATTGCATCAAAATTCAAAAAAAAAAAAAAAAACGAATATTAATAGCTGATTTATTCAGCGGTATTTTAAACGTTCAAAGACATTATGTATTTTTCGTTTAATGTAATATTATGGTATATTGATTTGTATTTGAAATGAAAAGATTTTGGTTAACAAAAAGTATAGTATTCAATATAATATTTAGGAGTTATTTCGTTAGTTGTATTACGTAATAAACATAGGTTATTACTAAGTAGCAACTGACTAAAAGGATGATATGAATTTTTATATATTTACATTCGTAAATTTGAATATACACTCTGACAGTCCTGGATAGATACATACATACATACATACATACAAATATATATGGAAAAGTCTTTTAGTTAATTATTTTGGGACACCATGGACCACTCAAGCAGAGAGTTGTTGTTGGTTGAGATGTAGCCAAGGGTAGGTGGTTTATCCGGTATTTCCTGGAGGAATTCGTCCAGATACCGTTTGAAAGTTGTGGGGTCTTTTTCTACTGTAATTTCTTTTGGGATAACATTGAAAATTGCTGGACCATTTGCTGTGAAGAAATTGTGTTGCAAAGTTCTCATGTGATGTGATATATATATATATATATATATATATATATATATATATATATATATATATATATATATATGCATATACACATACGTACGTACATACATACATATATGCATACACACATACGCATATATATATATATATATATATATATATATATATATATATATATATAGTTCTATATGTAAAAGATCAGGGTTTATGTACATTATTTGCATTATTTACATTTGACGGATATTTGTGCTCATCTTGTTTTGGCTGATAAACCCTTCAGCCTTCATCAGGTATATTAGGGAAATTTCGAACCGCAGTTTTCATTCCTAAGGTATTTTTTCGATGTGATGTTATTATTATTATTCAGGTCATTGCCTGGAATCAAACTCGGAATCTTGGGGTTAGTAGCCTGCGCTCTTAACAATTATGCCATATGCCCGTGGGTATATAGGTATGTATGTATGTATGTATGTATGTATGTATGTGTGTGTGTGTGTGTGTAGTAATTTGCAGGGAATCAATACAGCTCAGATAAGCAATAAGCAGAATAATGACTCTTAGTGTTCATCCAATAAATATTAATGATTATAAACGACCAGGAAGTATGACGTTAGTCTACATTGTAGAAGTGCGAATCTCTGAGACGTCCTCTCCAAATTTGTGTACTACGGTCTTACCTCAGTCTTTTCTGCAACACATTTTTCTCTAATCATTCAAAAATTATATATTCCTCGTGCTATTCCATTGAATACAAAGTAGTCGGCAAACGTGATCCTCGATATAAAAACAGGGCCTGCAAAGATGGCAAAGTGAGTGCATTTATACGGATATCGGTATAAAATTACTGAATTTAAAATTATTTCCTTACGGAGAATATGAGTCACAAAACCTGAACAAAGTAAACTTCACCTCATGTTAATATAAATCGTAAAGAATTAATACAAAATTAATGAATTACTTGGGGCTATGGCATAAGTCTAGAGAAATGTAATGAAATAGAATAGCATGTTATACGTCTGCATCGTATACAGAAATTATATGAACTATACCTTCATACTCTCTTTGACGACAATGCTTTATATCTTTAAGCATTCCATTCAGCAGGTGAATATAGATAACTATTTGTGCATTGTATGTGCTTATATGTATGTTTGAATATATAAGTGGTGCTCAAATATCATTTATGTTGTTATAACACATTCTTAAATAATATTTCGTCATATATTTGACCGCACAATTCATCGATTTAAATGTTTAATGATTGAATGTTTTAAAGTGTTTATAAAATTAAAACATTACTACTTAGTCTATTTCTAAGTGAAGTTCTTACCGGTTCTTTACTGAACCTAACAACCCGCCTGAAACGGCCCATAATTCTAAGATACAAAATACCCTGTTTTAAAGTGATCTTAATAAAAACTTCTCATCAAAATTTTATGTTAATTCAAATTGTAAACATTAGCTTAATGATAACAAACTTATTCACCTAACTTCTTCATTATTATCAAAATGAATTGGGGTAATGTCAGTGTAGTTTTAAATAGTAACAAAAGAGATAAAATCCTATAGATCTAACCATCGCATGCTGGTATAACTTCCAGAGCTTGGCTTCAATTGTGTGACATTTTAAAATGATTATCCTACGTCACCTGTCATGTGAAGAACTACATCTTTTGATACAGATGGAGCACTGGACACCCAGTGAATACGGCATACGTCCACATTGTCTCCATCAACCAAATTTTCTTCACACGGCATCGGTTAGGCTAAGGTTATGAGAGTTTTCACATATCCAAAGAGCAATTCAGCAAGCAGTAAGCTGGCAGCATTCTTTAGAGCGTCGGATAATACATGCGTTGCAATATTTCTTCCATTTTGAGTTCAAATCCCGCCGAGGTCGATTTGCCTTTTATCCTTTCGGGGTCGATAAAATAAGTACCGACTGAACACCGGGGTCACTACAATCGATTCACCCCTCCTTCGAAATCGCTGATCTTGTAACAAAGTTTGAAACCAATATTTCTTCTGTCTTTTTATGTCCTGTGTTCAAATCCTATCGTAGTCTACTCTGCCTGGTATCCTCCTGGGCACAATAAAATAACGTGACAGTCAAACCACTAGAGTATTTGGTATCAACTCATTCCTTCCCCTCAAAATTACAGGCCTCGTATCTCAATTAGAAATCATTATGGATCAATGGATCGCACTATGGTTTGTAAACGTTTATTTATCACAATTGCATAATTAGTAACACGTGAACCAATGATTGTCTCTTCAGGTTTAGGAGGCATACTTGAAATACCAGTCAACTGTCCCTCAACTCAGACTCTGCTGTTTTAAACTAAGGACCAAACATGTGCGTCAAGAATGATGTAGTCTCGAATACACTTTATCTGACACAAATACGAAATGATCACGGCTTAAACGCCAGCGGCCAAACAAAAAGAACAACAACAACTAACATAGAAAGGCAAAAATGAATTTCAGTCAATATTCATTGAACAGAATCAAATCAGCCCACAGATATACAGCTGATTATTCCGATAGCTATTATATCTTAAAGACATTCGTCGCAATATAATTTGATAATAGTTCTGCTCTGCCAGGTATGCTGCGACTATACAGCAACATCAAAACAACAACAACAGCAGCATTTCAAAGAACTGCATCGTTATCTTTTTTGACAGGGTTTCATTTAGGCCACAATTTCTGAAATCTGTAATCTGAAAGCATCAATCAGTTAGGGAAAATTATTGGTGTGATAAATGATACTTGTTTTATGATTATATTAAATGCTGGTTACTTCTCGGATCACAAATAGAAAGTTGGTGATCATTGAGTTGCTACAGACATACAATTTCCGTTGCTTTGTACGTAGGTGAGATCAATTTCATTCTATCACGAGTAAAGTAATATGGTGATTAGATTATTGTAGCTTAACTCTTGCCAGACGAAGCAGAAAAGAAAAACTAAAACTGCAGCAAATAATTCATTATGCTTATTATTGGCAATCTTTTATTTCTGTGGAAATCAGCAAAGTTTTGATAAAAACATGCGTAAATAGAAACATACATTGACATAGGAATACTTATACACACTCACACACACGCGCGTGTGTGTACGTCAGTTCACGCGCCAACGTTTCTCCATAAGCACTTAGGTGCGCTCCTCATTTCCATATGTATATCGTATGGAGATTTCAATAAGTTTGTGTATTCAATTAACTTCTATTTAACTACGATTAATTATCCGTTTACATTTAACGAAATTTGTTTACTTTCTCTCTCTCTCTCTCTCTCTCTCTCCCTCTCTATCTATCTATCTATCTATCTTTCTCTCTCTGAAAATACATATATCAATCCTAATCTTGTATACCACATTCTTGATATCCCCTGTGGCTAATTTATAAAATATTCTTACTATACAGACGTAAGTATTCAAAACAAGAAAAATATTTTGTAGCCAAACAATTGGTGTAATTAAATTTAAGATTTATTTTACATCTTTACAAATCACCTCACCTAATCCGGCTAATCAAATTTTTCTATTATTTACCACGACTTGAACTTAAAATATTTACACATTTAAGGGAATTTTGCAAAAGAAACGAAATTCAGAATACCACATTCTCTTACATTTCCGTATGCTTGCAAGCTACAATAAATGTTACCGACTTTTCGATGGCAAAATATTCAACATTATTATGAATAGTTCAGCATCAACCCTAATTAAGTTTGATTCATAGAAAAGTTTGAATAAACTAGTTGGTCATATTTTGTCGTAATGCTAACACGGTGAAAAATACAAATAACTTCAAATGTTAATATTTTGAATTCTAAGGACAAAATTGCATAGCAAATACATAAAAATAATCATTTGATTGACGGTTAAATGTGTACCTCGTGTACTAGCATGAGCTTTTGTAGCATTCAGCTATAATTGAGATACATGTGGCTCTGAAATCAAATATACACAATCTGCTAGCTAGGGAAAAAAATACATATAATACAAAAGTTATTTGATGGGGGGAAATAATGAACGAAGTTGGACTGTAGGAACACGATAATTCAACCCCTGCTGAGAGAATTCATAATGATTAGGCGGTCATGAGAAGAAATTCTCGTTGTAAAGAATGCGGGTGAAAACATATCAAGCTAGTCAATATATAATGTCATTGAACGCTTGGGCACGTTCTGCATCGTTACATTTTATCAGTTACAGACTCCGTGTCAGTCGATCATTGCCCATTAAGAACTGTTTCAATATGTAAATAGCAAATAATAAATAAACAAATTTGCTGGCGTGTGCAAAACTTTGTCACTCTGAAATCATCTCATCCAATGATTACAATTTTTTTTTAAATTTCAAACTGTTATTCTTTTATAGATCCTGTTCAGTTCCGTATGCATGCTCAAAGATGCTATAGCTTTGTATATTCCATCATTTATTCTGATTCAATGTATTTATAGCAGCATTTTCCAATATTTTCATTTTTTTTTTTTTTGTTTTTTCGAAAATAATCTGGATATATAATTAGAGGAAGATTTGATCGCCTCTAATTCTAACGACACAGAGGTCCGCTTGTTTGCTCTCCAAATTGATTTTGCTGACGTTGTTTTTAATCACGGCTGAGGCAGTGAACCATTCATTCTTATTCCTCTTACATATAAAAGTCGGAAGAGACGTCGGAAAGTATCGCATATTGTTGGCTTATATTCGACAATGCACTAGGCATCTCTATTTTCAAAGCATCTATATTAAGCGTAAGTGGAAACAGGAAATTATGGTACTGATACCTTCTTTCCCCATGAGCATCAATTTCGGAGGTTATAAAATGCCCACTAAATATCACTAAATTATCATCTTATGTATTCATTCGACGTCTTTGAGCTTTCCTTAATTTATCCTAATATGTGAGCAACGAGAATTACGATCATTGACAATTACATGCCTAATACTAACATATTTATTTTCACACATATCCACGCTACTATACTTAAATCTATACACTAATGCGCAAACACACACACACACACACACACACACACACACACACGTACATATATACATATATATATATATATATAAACTAACACGCACATACAAAAATAGGAATCAGACGTAGATCGATATTAAAAGAGAAAACAGGATTAATTTTAAAAGAAAAATTGGTCATAAGTGTATTAACAACCAGTTCTGTATTGTTTGCTTCGCGAATATTCTTTAAAATGTCACGCAGCTTAATGGCAAGATGCAATTACCTGTAAAGTAAAATGGCGTTTTATTTAATATATTCGTGTACATTTAAAAACATGGAAATACCTCGTTGTAAAGAAAATCTCCCCTTACACAATGTATGTGAATATACACTGAGCTAAGTTAAAAATCATGTCATCGGACTATAGGAAACTGCTTTCTGCATCGTTATCCTGCATCAGGTACAGTCACTGAAGCCATTCATAGTCCACTAAGAACTGTCCTTACATGAGAAATAGCAAATAATAAATTTGCTGTCGTGTGCAAAACATTGTTAAGATGTAGTTGATTAAATGAAACGCAGCAAAGTTCTTTCTGTGTTTGAATGTACACGGACGTGATAGATGTAAATATACACGGCTTGCTTTAAACGCCGTCGATGCTTTAGTGTGCTTTAAATCAAATAGACTATTTTAGAATAACTGGTTCACAGATTTATTGCTTCTTCTCTCAATCACCTGCACTACTACTAAAACTACCACTACTACTACTATCACTACTACTAACGCCGCTGCTGATGCTACTACTACTACTACTACTACTACTACTACTACTACTACGACGACGACGACTATTACTACTATTGTTGCTAATGTTGCTACTACAGTTTCTGATTCTATGAATAGGCAATGTGCACTCTACCTCATATCATACACCATTTGCAGCACTCACTTATTATCTCACAATCTCTCTGTTTTACTCCTCAGCCTTTCATAAAACGCATAATTCACTCCTTTTTTCTGTTCTTGCATTGCACCCTTCTCAATCTTACCCACTGTGCAGGTCTTATATAAGCCTAGAAAGTTTCAAGCTGAACATTATTTATATTGACATCACCAGTCTGAGACCTTCTGCGCAATAATTTAAGACTTACTCCTATTTATATAGCCAAAGAACCAATGACGACAATATCCCAGTCTTCCCTGTCATTCACATAAGATATCCAGTGACTTTAGAATATATTACTTCTCTCACAACTATAGTCATTTACTTTCACTCTGTATTCAATAAAAATTTCCGAGATGTCGATTTGTATTTATACGTTTGTTTCTGCAAGAATGTATCAGACGACTTTTCAAATGCTATTTTTTTTAACACATCGATTTCATATTCAATATATCAATGTTAGTACTTCGGAGTAATTTTGTAACTCACCATTTTGAGAAGGTTCACTTTTCATGAGCCAGCCGATAGCTAATTAAATTCTACCTTATCACATAACAAAAAAAAAAATACTAGCAGAGCTATATATATATATATATATATATATATATATATATATATATATATATATATATATATATATTCAATGGAACTGACAAACAAAAATAAATTATGTTCATGATAACCACTTCGAATACTATAAAAGAAAATAGATTTAGAAAACTATTATATAAGATAAAACTTGAAACAAAAGCGACACAAACAATTGTATATATTGTTATCGTTTATTAGAGGAAGCTAGAGTAGCACTCAATCAACCGTTGTGTTCTAGAATGACCAAAAATTTAATAGCTTAAACATTTCAACGAAGATTTTCTCCGAAGCAGTGCGCACATTATCTTAAAAAGAATAATGGCTGACCTATTTTCATCATAAAATAAGGTAATTATTTTCCATTAATGGGACATAAATGTAAGAAAAGGAAATATAGACAAAAAAGAAATAATTATTAGAAATGTCAGCGTCTCTAGGGAACACTTTGAGTTAAGTGAAGTTGGATGGACAGTGTCATTTGCTTTCGTTACATATAAACAGAACGATTTGAAACATTATTTTCGGTACGAAAGAAACTATAGATGATGGCAAAAGAAGACATTTTCACACCTCTCATTCGTGAAATGTGTAAAAAGAAGCATGAAGAGAAGAGCAAAGAAACAGAAAATTCCGGGTGGGTTTCTGTTTTAAGTATAAAGACGCGCGCACGCACACATATATGCATACACACATATATATATATATATATATATATATAAAGTATTATTACATATATAGAATGCATATATATATATTATTACATACATAGATTGTGTATGTATATATATATATATATATATATATATATATATATATATATATATATGTATGTATATATGTATGTATATATATATACATACATATATATGTATGTATATATGTATGTATATATATATACATATATATATACATACATATATATGTATGTATATATGTATGTATATATATATACATACATATATATGTATGTATATATGTATGTATATATATATACATACACATATATGTATGTATGTATGTATATATGTATGTATATATATATACATACATATATATGTATGTATGTATGTATATATGTATGTATATATATATACATACATATATATGTATGTATGTATGTATATATGTATGTATATATATATACATACATATATATGTTTGTATGTATGTATATATATATATACATACATATATATGTATGTATGTATGTATGTATGTATGTATGTATATATATATACATACATATATATGTATGTATGTATGTATATATGTATGTATATATATATACATACATATATACATGTGTGTATGTATATATATGTATGTATGTATATATGTATGTATATATATATACATACATATATACATGTGTGTATGTATATATATGTATGTATGTATATATGTATGTATATATATATACATACATATATACATGTGTGTATGCATATATATATATATATATATATATATATATATACATATATATATACGGCAAGTAAGAAAACGGAGAGGATATAAAATCGACAGCTATCAGCCGGTAAACATTTAAATATGTTTATTTATTCAATTGTATTGGATGAATACACACACACATGTATGAGTGATATAGACTACCGAGTGGAAAAGCCGGTAACTGCATACTCAAGGGTGTGAATACATACAAGTATATAGAAACAAATTAGCAAAAATATAAATGGGTGTGCAGGTACTAGTTCCTTACGGCCGTTTCTGCCAAGGGGCAACAAGATCTTCCAGGTTATCTCCATAACGATATATATCGTTTTTGTATTTGGTTTGAAAGTCAACGACAATTGAAAATATTGCAGAAAGCAAGAACAATTTTAGAAAAATAAGTAAAAGAGTGAAAATTGAACCGGTGAGTGTGTTAATCATTAAGGCATTAAAACAGAATGACTCCCCCAAGACCCTGTAATATATATATATATATATATATATATATATATATATATATATATATATATATATATATAATACGAGGAATTATAATAAACACAGTATATTTGTTCCTTCAGCAGGTTTCTGCATTGGTTTTGCCATGATGCAAACAAATTGTCCCCTGAAGGTCTGTTTTGGCATAGCATCCAATCACCTACGGTTTATCCAGCGCAGAGTTTGCAAATAGCCACAATTCTGTAACGTACGGACAAAAGAAATGACATAAATTTGTATTTATCGTAATCTACATTTGCTCTGTATTGCATAACCCGAATTAGCTCTGAGTATCCACTAGTATCCACGCCACTATGCTGGAAGCGAACTGAATGGTTATCATCGACTTCGATGGACCTCGAGACTCCTCACTAGCAGTCATACATCTAAGAGTAGACAAAAGATATAACGTATACATTTGGGAAGAGAGAAAATGTGTGTATGCTTATGTATGTATGTATGTATGTATGTATGTATGTATGTATGTGTGTGTGTGTGTGTGTTTGTATACATACACATATACCTATGATGTTAGTTTCTACATGAACTGTATAGAAATCATGTGATGATTTGATGAACACCACTTCGTTTATGTCTGATTGTGTGTGTGTGTGTGTCCGCGTGTGTGTGTGTCCCCGCGTGTGTGTGTGTGTGTCCGTGTGTGTCGTTCTTGTATTCAACTCACACACTTCTCCTTGACACTCAACTCGTCTCACGTACGTATATACATGCTTATGTACGTGACATATCGTATCAACGCATCAATGAATATTTTTTGTGTTGTACTTAATATACCTTAATTTGTTTTTATATTTCGAATCTATAACACGGGTCTCCTGGGTTCGCCTATTTGTATTATGCTTCGTAAATCACTACCCTATATGTGTGTGTGTGTGTGTGTCTATGTTCGTGAATGTGTGCGTATATGCGTATATGCCTCTAAAAATAAGCACGTTTATGTATATAAATATCCACCCTCACACACAAAATACACGCATACACATACAGAAATACATGCACACATATATATATATATATATAAACATATCTATAGGTCATTTTTGATATATACTTATGTAGATACGATAATAGTCTCTGTGTATGTGTTTACTGATTTGTTTATACTGTCATTTATAAGATCTAGGAGAGGACGTTCAATGGTTTGTGCAGGCATATTAGTTTCACTTCGGCAAATGAAGAAATGACTTTACCTTCCGTTATATATTGCGGTACATGTTCATCTTCAATGTTTTCCGTTTTTACGCAGTTAACGGTATCTGAAAATTTGGTTTCTTCAATGAGATGTAATAGTGTGTACAATTTTTACACCAAGTAACTTTGTTAAACATTAGATTCCGAAAAATATTTTCTTCTTATATATTTTCCCCATCTCTTATTTTTGAAGATATATATATATATATATATATATATATATATATATATATATATATGTTAAATCTCTGAACAAGGTCAGCCACATTTAAGTGGCAAATATATATATATATATATATATATATATATATATATATATATATATATATTAGCTAATTGATTATGCGACCCGGTTTGAGGTCATATAATTCCAACTGAAGGAAGTTTGGACAGATAAAGATTAATATGAAATGCTATTGTGATAAAAGCACAAAGCACAACTATATTTTGGCTTGAAATCAACGTGTTGTTTATTTTGTATCTACATCCAACAAAAAGATAATCCATATACTGAAGTGGAAGAGAGTAAAGGCTGCTATAATCCTCATACGTAAAGGACTTTTCTTATGATATATCAAAGCAAATAATCTCTCCATTTTTGAGCAGCTTTCGTAGACAAATATAAAATGTTTTCGTATTTCCCGTGGCTTTTACTTCACAAACAGAACAGATATTATCTACCTCAATTCAAGTAAGACAATAACACTTTCTTTCCGCTTACATATTAAACCTTATAATGATATCAGCCTGATAATAGAGTATTAAGTCGTAATCTGACTTTGCTCTATCTTGTCCAGATGTACTTTTCATTTCGTTTAGTGCAGAAGGTGATGAATGACCATCTTTGTTTTTGTTTTACTTTCTACTTTAGTTCTTTCTTTATGGGAGATTTTCACTTGTTTTTCTTCTGTGTTTAAAAGGTATAAACTAAAATGAAAACCACTTATAAAGATACTGTTAAGATATTTATTATAAGTCAGAAGGATTTTAGTTGTATTATAGTATTTATAGTTACCCTGTGCCTAATAGTTCAGCTTTGAAACCATTTAACTTGATTCAATACTTCTCAATTCTCTCTGCAAACATTAGAACGGTTTTCATACTTAGAGAATCAACTAACTTAATTTGCAAGTTGTCAGCTTTTTTCACATGTAACACTAAATGATCATAGCAAAATTATACGTTTTACGTTCCTAATTACATTTCTCTTTTTAAATAAATCATGAAAAGCTTTGGTAACTCCGGGTTGTTATACTCTTAAGAAAGCCAACAAACTTTACAAATTAGTCGTGAAAGAGGGCTATTTTCATCTGTCTCACTAAACGGAGAAGCGAGGAGATAATATTCACAACATCATAAATAAAAAATTTATGAGAGAAATATTCTCTACCGTCTCAAAAGTGGGGGTATTTATTTATAAAGTGAAAGCATGTTGCCAACTTAATGTGACAGTCCCATAAAAGAGAAGAATGCTATTGTTATTTAGACCTAGGAAACACCGTTTCCTGCTGGACTTGACACATTTCCTGTATCCTTATGTTTTCAAAGTGGAGACAAGCATCTCCAGCCAAAATAGCCAGCATCCAGAGACTAGTTTCAGAGTCATTACCCATCATCAGTTTGGAGTAGCATGGTTTGCTAGTCGTCGATGCCTATCCGCCTTTCAAAACATATATATTTCAAGTGAAATACATTCACTAATCTTTGAAAATAGAAATAATATATCAACAGGAAACGGTGTTTCCTAGGGCTAAATAACAGTAGCATTCTTCCCTTTTATGGGACTGTCACATTAGGTTGACAGTATTTTATCGTGCTACTATTGTATAAATCTCTTTGAGAGATTTAGAAATATATTATTTCTATTTATTTATGTCTGACCAATATATTTTAGTAAAACAAATTTAATTAGTCTGAAATTATTTTGGTCCTCATCCCATCATATTACTCCGATATGCACAAAATAATATGCAATACGAAGTATGCACTGACAAGAGATACATTCTGTCAAATACAAGGGCATAGAGACCATAAGTGCGTAGAATGCCTTATTCGGTTTGGAAATGCACCCGAATTATTCGTTTGAAATTTAAATAACTGTGGACGAATCTGCAAAATGTACATTGGTATTAAATTAATGTAAAAGCTAGTTATGAAATGTGATGCAAATGTTTCTATTTACATGTTTCTATGTACATGTACACATGGTTGTATATTGCGTATTTCATGCTTAATCAGAAGTATTTGGTTATTTGCATTATTATATTATGTAGATTATATATATATATATATATGTGTGTGTGTGTGTGTGTGTAGCGATTACAGCTGGAAGACATGTTCAGAAACACACAAAGACCGTCCGCTTCGTTTAAACATTTATTTGTAAAATGTTGTAAAAACTTCTGTCGCTCGAAATTGAGACATTTTCACTCACGAAAGTCAGTAAGAAAATTGTGCAGTACGATTTTGCAGCACAGTTTTTGTCAATGAACATATAGTGATGCCATTTTGTTGCCAGTCGTGTAAGATTGAGCTAGATAAACAAAGGTATATCACTTTTGTTTGTGTGTGTGCGAGTGAGTAATTGACTATTCCACTCCCCCAAATTTCAGGCCTTTTGCCTATAATAGAAAGGATTATTATTATTATTATTATTATTATTATTATTATTACTATTAGATAATTTCGGATCTTTATCTTCGAAGTACTTCCAGCAATTAGTGGGAAGTGGTATTTCTTCCAATGCCAAGCAATTTTGCTTTAATTTAAAGTATATATTACTATCGAAATTAATCTAATTAAATTAATAATTAACTCCTTATAAGTAGCAGTTCTGGTCCTGTTTCACTTGTTGTTGTCATTAGTCAAGTAGTTGATCGTTTAACTAATTAAGTAAACGAAAACTTGATTGATCGTTCGATAAATCTATCAAAACACTAAGTTAGAATGGGTTTTGAAAGTCTTTTCTTCGTCAAACCTACACATTCACTTACTCAACAATGTACAAGAACAATACTTACACACTCACTGACATAGATAAACGAAGACTCACAGAACTACACCTTCCCCCACCCCCACCCCACCCCACCCCACCCCACCCCACACACATACACATCCCAAACATATAAAGACAATAACAAAGTCGAGCGGCAGCGAGATTGACTCGACGCAACGAAGCCATGTGAGTGACGTGGTCGCGGATGGTGACGAAAGAACCAGACAAATTAAACCAACTGACTGACGTCTTGATCGGACGATTAAGCAGATAATAGATTAGTTAATTGCTTAATTGATTAACTAGTTGATAAATGAGGAACACGATGACGATAATAATAATAATAATCCTTTCTTCAAGAGACACAAGGCCTGAAATTTGGGGGAGGAAGTGTTTCATTACATCGGCTCCAATATTAGCACAATGCCACCAAGTTCAGGAGAAGGAGTGTCTTCATCATATCGACTCCAGTATCCAACTGCTACTTATTCTGTCGACTCCGAAAGGATGAGAGGCAACGCCCACCTCGGCGGGATTTGAGCTCAAAACGTAACGATGGACGAAATGCTGCTAATCACTTTTTCCGGCGCACCAATAATTCAGTAATAGCATGTGAAATATAATCTTTGCGGATGTTTCTTATCCGCTAAATGAATTTCCTAACACACACACACACATACACACACACACACATATCTATCTATCTATCTATCTATCTATCTATCTATATATATATATATATATATATATATATATATAATTCGCTTAGAGGTTGTGTTAACCTCATGAAGCGATGGTTTAATCCAAGGAAATACTAGTATTTTGGGAAAATAAATGTCCTTAAAATAATAGGTATATATATATAAAAACATACAATTTATATTCATATAAAATGGAGAAAGATGTAAATAATGTGGTTATATTTTTAATAATATTTTTCTATCTTAATATAATAAGTATTTTTTATATACATTCATTTGTATTTATTGTTGGTTGATATATACATTCTTTTATTATTATTATTGTTGTATTTTGACCTGAAGATTAGCTATATTTTTTAATGGAATTGATTTTCGATAGTTTTAATCGATTTAAATATTCTTTCTATTTGAAAATTGGTTATGAAACACGTGTAGTCGTTTTTTAAACATTATCCTATGATATTTACTTTGTATTATATTATACTTATTTATTGTGCTTTTACTTATTAATTTTTCTATATGTGACAGTGGATTTTCATCGATGAGTTCATGAACCTTGGTTCTTTTCCCTAAAACTATATATATATATATATATATATATATATATTCTTTTACATGTTTCAGTCTTTGACTGTGGCTGTGTAGGTGCATTGACTTAAGGGGTTTTAGTTGAAGAAATCGACTCCAGACATAATTCTTTGTAAGCCTAGTACTTATTCTATCGCTTTCTTTTGCCGAATCGCTATGTTACGGAGACATAAACACACCAACATCGCTGTTAGAATATTACCTGGTGTTAGATTTCAATCTATATTTGCTTTAGAATAAAGCATTTTTAGAGAACAGAGCATAATATGAAAGTGAATAAATAATAAACGAACAGAAGATTCTGCAATGAATTTCATTGTGAAATGCATTGGCTTATAACTGTTTCTAGAATGCAGAGTGCACTATGCATTTCATAACCTTATGTTCCTTTCTTATTTATTCTATGTGTGTGTGAGTGTGTATGTGTGTACGTGCGTGTATATGCGTGTCTGCGCGCGCGTGTGTGGGAGTGGAAATTGTGATTTCGGTAAACAGCCAATCGTGCCTCTTGCAAACGATTTAACTCTGCCGAGATAGAAGTAGGTGTGGTCTCAGGAGATTTACTTGTTATCTGCATAGTCTAATTTATAATGTGAATAGAAACCATCTAATGTGATTAACATTATCATTATGCGGTTAAAACGCGACAGAGCGGCGCCATTGTAGAAGAGTTTGAAACAAAAGAGAGGGAGGTTTATAGAATGGAAAAGATAAGGGGAATCACAAGATGGTAAAAGGGAGAAGAAAAAAGGAAGTAAAGAAAAACATCTAGATATACTAGAGTTAATAATGTATGTGTATCTGCACGCACGGTTATATAGATAGATAGATACATACATACATACATACATAGATTTATACATACACGCACACATACATATTAAGATTTAGGGAATGGAATATATAAATATGGATTTTTTGTCGTATACGCTGCAAAACCTTCGATACGAGAAAGTTTACCTTCTTCGTCAATGAAACATTACTGTTCCTGAAGGTTATTCTTTATACCTTCCATTGACTGCTTGAAGCTTACTAACTTCCTACACTTCGATCTTTGGATATTACCTTTACATTTTACTATGCACACTCATGTGCGGGCGCATATACACATACATATATATGTATACATATATACGTATACATATATATATATATCATCGCTGAAAACGCACATGCTTCTTTATTTTATAAAAAAAAAACACTATGAAAATATAGTTCCTAAATCTAAAGGAACAAACGAATGGGTACGATGTCTAATAGCAGCACATTTATCGCGATCCTGTCCCACCCGTTCAGAAACCCCACTTTCTTTCCGCCGAGGAATTATATGCCCCAATATTAGACTATTTTCTTTAGACAATACAATCTGATCGCTTATAAGCTTTGTTATTATTAATTACAGAAATATCACTCGTTAACGCTTCTCAAATCATCGTATTTGTGTGTGCGTATATATATATATATATATATATTGATTTTGACATACCTGTATATATACACATATACATGTATGTATATAAGCTGATTGACAGAGAAAGATATTGTGTGTGTCTTAAATCAAATTTTATGCACAGCTAATATCGCTAAGCTATCAAGATATGGCAAACAGTTATTCCTTATGTAAATAACTTACCGCTTGTTGTTTGATTATTGTGCAGTATTTGCGTCTCATGAAAAGTGAATTGCATTATATTATCTTTAAGAGTACATCATGCTTATATATATATCTATCTATCTATCTATCTATATATATATATATATATATATATATATATATATATACACACACACACACACACATATGTATATGTACCTGAATATATACATTGTTGCACAGACATCGCTTGACAACGGATACGGATACTGCGGTTCGGCAAAACACACTGATGGAATTAGTTCTAGGCTTACAACGTATAAATCCTGGATTCGATTTTTTTGACTAAACCCCTTTAAGGCAATGTTCCAGCATGGCCAGAGTCAAATGACTGAAACAAGTGAAAGAGTAAAAGATTCGGGTAAAGACCCTCTTCGTTCATGAATGACCGTGGGATTGCACCTAGAAAATTTCCCCTCAAAGGTACAAATCCATGCAAGGTTGTTTATGGAGCACCAACATTTGTTCATGTGTACCAGTCTTCCCTCTCCATGCCACTGATGTTATCCCAGGGAAAGGCAAAAGGGGCCGATACAGCTGAGCACCAGTAACGTCGCAACACATTTCTGCAGCTGAGTGAACTGGAGAAGTGTGAAACGAAGTGTCTTGCTCAAGAGCACAACACAGCACAGCACAGCTTGGTCGAACTCACAACCTCATGATTGGGAGCCCAACGCTCTAGCGACTGAGCCATGCACATTCACTTATATATATAACACACACAGAGGAGAGGGTAACGATAGATAGATAGATAGATTGATTGATAGATAGATAGATAGATAGAAAAGTAGATAGATCGATTGTTAAAGAGAATTTAAATGTTCTTGTGGACAAGATCTAATTGTTTATTGTCCAACGGTGACGAAAATGAGCACTTTAAGAACTTTGGAATTGCTATGCATGGAATTAACGACGTCTAGGAATTCCTTAAACACACGAACCGTTAACTAAGTTCAGATCGCGAATCAGTCTGACACAATGAGACAGAGCTGAACATTCAAGTTGCTATGGAATCCAGCAGAAGGAAGAAAGGAAGGAAGGAAGAAAGAAAGGAAGATCTGTAGGAGTGAACCGGTGCTACATTTATTGGTTCTGAAGGGATGAAAACCAAATTTGGTCTCGGCAGGATTTCAGCCCATAGCGAAAGGATACATAACGAATACCAGAAGGCCTTCTATCCTACACTTGAACGACCGTCATTTCGATACCCTCAAGCTAATTAAAGACAACAAAACCAATGAGAAATAAATAATTAAATAATTTTTTAATTAGTTAAGGATATTTATTAACATGAGCAAAAATTTCTGGTAAGTTTTCAAGAATAGGTTGTTTTATTTGTTTAATTTCATTTGGTTTCTGATGGATTCTAAAATTTTCTGTTACATAGCAACACAGATCAAACTCATTGTTTATTTTTTTTTTACTTCTTCTCTAAGTACCTCATTTGCAGACACTCTATCAATATATTCACTGATTGTCATATTTACTATCTTATGGTTAAGATAGAGAGTAGAATGCTAACGAACCGACCTCATACATAATAAGATAATACTTCGTGTTTAGCCCCATTTCAGCCATGAATAAGCAGAGATATAGTAAACCTTGTTCATGGCCATCTCGTCTTATAGTAATTCTCTGTCAAAGATTACAGTGTTCAATGTATCTCATTTTTAGAAATGGATTTCATAGCGATCTGTTATTTCTAGCAAATCAAAAGGTCGTGCATAGACTACCCTCGTTATTCTATTGACATCGACAGAAACAATGCAAAGTTAACTGATGCTAAATTTGAACTCGTTACATACAAGGGCGTTTCTGGTTCCTAGAAGTGGAAGGAATTCAAGACAGCAGCTTACTGTAGCGCCCTCGGTTACATTTTTTGCTTTTTTTTTATATTAATTTTTGCAGTTGTCGATTATAAATCTATGGTATTTTTATACTAACCATACCAGTTGCGAATTATACGTTACGTGAATAGAAACAACAGGCGACACAGAAAGTATGAAAGAAAGAAAGAGTAAGAGAGAGAAATGGAAAAGAGTAGAAAGTAAGTGGGTGAGTGAGTACAAGTGTGAGAGAGAGAGAGTGTGTGTGTGTGTGTGTGTGTGTGTGTGTGTGTGTGTGTGTGTGTGTGTGTGTGTGTGTGTGTGTGTAAGAGAGAGGGGAATACGGGAGGAGGGCGATAGCATTAGAGAAGAGGAAAAAAGACTAAAAGCAAGAGATATACAAAATGAAAAACATAACCAAAGAGATAGAGAGCTTATTGAACATAAATTAAATGAAACGGGTGAAGACTGCCGTGTTTCGATGTTCAGCAGAAATATAAACTCTATAACTAATAATGAAGCCAAGCGCATTGACTCACCAACTCAACACTCCATGGATCGATAATTGATATTGATTAGAAATCTCAGTGGTAGATTAGCGTTTCATTTCAGCAAATTCCCTGCACTCTTTCTTCAAAGAACTGGAATACTGCTGATTTTCGTTTTTTATTTTTCATCATTTATTTATTGTTTTTTTCTGTTAATGGAAATTCTTCAAATGATAGGAATGAAGGATTATGAACCTTCATTCCCATCATCGTCTCACATTCACCATATACCATCTTATTCCCTTCCACCCTCTTACCAATTCCATAATCCTTATCAGTCTTTCCTTCATATTTATAGATGTATCTCTATTTTATCCAAAGCTGCAGGCATGGCTCTGTCGTTAAGAAGTTCGCTTGATTTTTGCGTTCAGTTCCACTGTGCGGTACGTTAGCAAATGTCTTCTCCAATAACCGTGGGCTGTCCAATATTTTGTGGATAAGTTTCAACGGAAACTGAGTGGAAGCCAGTGGAACATGTATGTGCTTGTGTATCTCTCACTGTAGTGCGGCTTTGTTTGTGTAAATTCCTGTAACCTAGTGGTTTGGCAAAATGGGATAAAATAAAATAAATGCGCGAGAAAACAGTGAGTACTGGTATCGACTTAATCGACGTAACACTTCGAAGTGGGCGCTCCAGCGTGGCCACAATCCAATAACTGAAACGAATGAGTAAATTAAATGATTTCGCTCATGTGTACGATTTCATCCAATCAGAAATCGCAACCATCTTTGTGGTGACTGTAAAACATTACAAGGAATGCTGCCACAAAGACACACCAAAACATCAAGAAGATATTAATAAGGACACTACAGCTGCAAAAACCTATAAACACAGACGGAGATTCGCTCGTATACAATTTTCTACTTTCATCATCGCAACCACCGTCATAAAAATAATAGCTCCAACCACCAGCGCAATCTATATTTCACCAACTTGGTTCTCATATTATCGTAACTATGAACAGAGTCACGTTCACTACGACACTTCACTAACTGTTGGTTTAGTGCTGCACATTGATAAGATTCATGCCGTATTATCGATTGTGTTATTTGTAAATGAACGGCGGCGCGTGGTTGAGTGGTGAGGGTCTTGCACTCATGACTGTAAGATTGTGATTTCAATTCCTGGACCGGACGATGTGTTACAGGTTTTTCCTTAAGCAGCAAAACACTTCACTTTATGTTGCTCCAGTCCACTCAATTGGCAAAAATGAGTAACCATACAACGGACAGGCGTATATATTCATCCTCTAGAAATTGGCCTTATGAGCCGATGTCTCAGGAAGGCCTATCATCCTTTTTTCTTAATTATTATTAGGAATTGAACAATTTATGAGACCATCGCCTTTGAAAGATATAAAAGTGTACTTTGAGGAATGTTTAGCTGGTATGTTTAGTATCTCTAGCGAATTGAAACCTGTTTTGTAGCCATTATCCAGCAAAATAAAAGCAGCCATTAATACTTGCAATGTAAAAATATGAGAAAATAACTAACGGCCATTAATTTATATAATAAAATATATATTCCATTTATCAATTTCTTAATTAGTGGAAATCGAAAAATTTGCAGAAGAAGGTTTGAATCGATTGAATCGATTAACAGTTTGTTGCATCTGCTGATTTTATCAATCTTTGAATAAATAAAAAGATGGTTGGTCTCGGCCGGGTTTGAACTCTAAATAAGCCACGAAATTACTAAATCAAATAATATAATTTCTCTGCTGCTCTTCAGATCCCATCTAGCCTATTGCTTTCTCGTGTTTCATCTTTTACTTGTTTTTTTCATAGGTTTGTCACCTTGCTGGGACACTGCCTTGAAAGGGGCCAGTTAATTAAATTGACCCCGTACTTATTGCTAAATCTGGTGTTTATTCTATCGTCCTCTTTTGCCGAACCGTTGTGCAACTGGGACTTATCCAAAACTTATCCAAACTTTCCTTTCCTTCTTTTTCCGTATATGATGGTGTGAAATTGTAAGGGGATTTCATTGTTATTGTTAACAGAAAGTGCGACCACATAGATGCCTTCTCTTTATTTCGGCAATGCATCGTCAAATCATGAGACAAATTCCAGTAAAAGACTGGAATGCCATCCAGTTGGATCTTGATCCCACATCTGGTTGAAAATGAATAGAAATAAGGGGAAGTCACAGCTATAATAGGTTTACTGGATCAGGTCAGTTTAGGGCATAAACCACAACGATCTCCAGCAAAACAGTCTCTAAACGGTCAGTTAACGTGCTAGAAAACACTGCTAATTTGTTAATTCTCCGTTAATTCACAGTTTAGTGCCTATTAAAAAGAAAGGGCAGAGGCCGTCAGTTTAGTCTTAGCTTTGGGACCATAAAAGGACGAGATGGTCACACCGGTTGAAATTTATATATATATATATATATATATATATATATTATATACCCGGGTCTATTCCCAATTAATTTTTGGAGGGAGTAACCACAAGACACACCAGGCATTCCATTTATTTCCCAGCTCAAAGAGGTGCGCCCCGTCCTATGTTCGGGTCAAGGCATAGAACGCAATCCCTTGAAATGCTATTGATTAAAGTTTTGTTTTATCAGGGGTTACAACTTGGGGCCAAATAACTAAAAACCGAACAAGACAAAACACCTTCAACGTTGTTATTAACTGCCAATACAACAACGGCTTCACCAACACAATCACTACTCCTGCCGCCATTAGCTCTATCAGTACTACAATGGTAATGCTTGACAACAATAATTACAACAGAAACAGAAAGCCGTCTTTGAAACCACATATAATGCGTTCAACATGGTAGGTGACGTTATGTGACAAACTGCACCCATTATACTAATATAACATAGGATTCAGTGAAACAGATCGATAATTCTGCACTTTATGATTATATCAATGGATTGATTGAATGCATTGGATACGAAAAGCCTGGTTATAAACACAAAAGATCACTGTCTGTATTTAGTTCAATTGATTGGAATAGCCAGAGTATTGAACATCGACATAAACCTTTCATAACCAGTTAGATAAGCAAGCAGTGTTCAATAGTTTGCATAACCTGGCTTTGGTCAATGCAAGTCGAAGAGAAAAAAAGTCTGATAATATAACGATTATAAATAATAATGCGATGAAATCAAAATGCCCGAGGGTTAAGGTATGGTGCTACAATGGCGCGCATAACGAGTTCAATGCTACAGCATGGTCCCAATTTGGCCTTCCGGCCGAGGCTGTCTCATCTTTTTTCTACTTAGCAACTTAAATGTTCAATCAATACTTGCCCTATTTTTTGTTTCACTTTTAAAGATAGTAATCAGGATGTGATTTGAGTGAGATTTGAGTGTTATCTTCAGCATTTCGAGTGACAGGCCCGGCATTACATTTTTTCCTTGCGAATGCGTAGATACGGGTGTTGGTAATGGTTGAGTGGCGTTGTTGGTCGTATGGTGATTGTATTGGTGGTGGTGGTGGTCATCGTCGTCGTCGACGTGTTGGTGGTAGTGTTGTTAGATGCTGGTGGTGGCGGTGATAGTGGTGGAGTGTTGGAGTCGTCGTCGACATGTTGGCAGTGGCGGTGGTGGTTGTGATTGTGATGGTTGTCAACGTTGACGTTTTGGTGGTAGTGGCTGTGGTGTTAGTGTTGTTGTTAGAGGTCGGTGGCGGTGGTGATCGTCGTCGTCCTCACCGTTGTTGCTGTTACTGCTTGACCCTAGGTCAGAAGTGACCAAACAGACAATCAGAGCTTTAATTAAAGGCACGTCAGCCATGACCATCATGTACGTTTTCAAACAACTAAGACTTCATCATCCAATATATCACTTCTTTCCATCTCCGGAAAGTTAAAAGACAACGGTGAACTCATCGGAAATTTCAATGTAAAGATCCAAATATAAACATTTCAAAGCATCCAAAGATTTTGGCTATTCGTACTTTATCTTTGACTATATACTTCAAATTTTAGATATAAAGTTGTTTCACTAGCTCGCCTAACAAAACACCGAATATTACATTACAGCATCTGTTTTATACCACTTGTTTACCTTGAAAAAATTCCCTTACGAAAAAAAATAGAAAACAGTCATCTTATTGTTTTAATATAAAAATATGAAACTTAAATTTTTCGATGCACGTAAGTTGCTAATGAAAGCGTGTGGTCCTCAAACTCAAATGTTCACATCCTGCATAGGTCATCGCATGGTGTCCTTGAACGATAAGCCTCCGTTCACCTTGTTCCAGTTTACTCATCTGCAATTAATACAGCTGAGATGCTGATGCATGTCACAGCCCAGATACTCCACTGGGTCAAGGGTAAAAGAGGTTGAGAGAATCTCCTAAGTCTAATCGTGGCTGCATTGGTACCTAAAACAATCCGCGAAAAGGCGGAGGCAAGCCACACATTACAAAAATTCACTCGCTCGCGAGTGACGAGTAGCTTGTATTTCTTGATAAGCTGTTAATACGGGTGAAGGTTAACGAGAAATGCAGTCCTCGCTTAGTAAAAACAGAAGCCAACGACATATACGACGTGGCTTTTCTAATATATCTCTCGTATCAACAACAGCAATATTTTATTTATTTGTTTATTAAATGAAATTCTAAAATATGTACATACGATTTTGCTTTTCAAAAAACTCCTCACCTATTGCTTTGATCCAACATGAAACCAGGTCGTTTGTCACCATCAACAATGAACTCACTACAAAAATTAACACAACTTTTACAGGATGTGATAAGTTCAATTCTTCCTCGCGTGTGGCACCATTTTACAAAGAAAAGATGCAAGGTGTCGAACGTTGAACTGTAAAAACGTATAAGAAATACAAAATTATTATTAAATCTCGTATAAAATATAGTTGAGTTGGTGTATTATTTCGCTTCCAACAATATATCATAAAAACTAATGAGGAAAACACAGACTAGAATAACAATGATAACGAGTTGGTTATTGTACTTTAATAAAATGTTTTTATATTAGTTTTACAATATGTCATCAACATATGGTGTATAACATAATTTCTCTTTTCTTTTTATTCTTTCAGATAAACAGAATTCATCAACGGAATGCAGCTGTTATACAGGAATCTTCAAGAAGAGAAAATGCGCATTGAAATAAAAATTAGTCTGACGGTTTCCTGAAATTACAAGAGCAAAATTTCATGTTAAATTCCAATTGATGCCAACTCTGTCAACGTTGACAATATGACGTATTATTTTCATTATAAATCAAGAGGTTTTATACAGAAGCTACTAAACTTCAGTTTATAGAAGAAGTAACTGCAAAATGAACTCAAGACGTAAACTCCGCCGTCTTTACTTCAGTTTAGTTCTTACAATTTTGGTTTGGGTTTCATTCGCATTTTCCGTCGCCCCAGACAATAAAACAGGAAAAGCTCTCATCCCAGGAGATATTATTCTTGGGGGATTGTTTCCTGTCCACCAAAAAGGTGAAGGGGATAAACCATGCGGTGAAATAGATGTGCAAAGGGCCATTCAGAGATTAGAAGCAATGTTATTTACGGTAGACCACATCAATCAAAATACTTCTATCCTCCCCGGAATCACGTTAGGTGCGGCGATTCATGACACTTGTGCTCGAGCAACGTATGCCCTCGAGCAATCACTTGAATTCGTCAGAGCATCTATCAGTACATTAGACGCATCTGAATTTGAGTGTGAGGATGGGTCGCGAGCAAAAGCGAAGTATATTCCAACAGCTGTAGCAGGTGTTATTGGTGGCTCTTCGAGTAGTGTTTCGTTACAAGTAGCAAACCTTCTAAGACTTTTTCACATACCACAAATAAGCTATGCATCAACGAGTGCAGCCCTCAGTGATAAAACGCGATTTGATTATTTTGTACGTACAGTGCCACCGGATACTTTCCAAGCAATAGCAATGGTTGAACTCGTCCAAGCTTTTAACTGGACATATGTTTCAACGGTTGCATCACAAGGAGACTATGGTGAATCGGGAATTGATTATTTCCAACAGGAGGCTCGTTTGAGAAATATTTGTATAGCTACTACTGTTAAAATTCCTACCAATTCAAAAACCGAAACTTTTAAATACATAATCAGGAGATTGTTGGAGAAGAAAAATGCAAGAGTTGTTATTCTCTTCGTCCGCATCGAGGACGCGACTAGTATACTCGAGTCAGCCACAAGAATGAACGTTACAAACCACTTTGTATGGATAGCTAGTGATGCTTGGGGTCGTCAACCCCATCCAGTTAAAAACAACGAGAAAGTAGCAGAAGGCGCATTGACTATAGAACTTACTTCAACGGTAATACCTCAATTTGATGATTATTTTCAACGATTAGACCCTTATCTGAATACAAGAAATCCATGGTTTACAGAGTATTGGGAAAAAGTTCACAGCTGTAAATGGAAGACTGAGGAGCGGTCGGCACCATTGCTTCTAAATGAAATGCCACATCAAATATGCAATGGCGATGAAACACTTGAACCTGGATTCTATAAACAAGAGGGCAAAGTACAGTTTATTTATGACGCCGTCTACGCAATGGCTTTAGCAATACATAGAATGCAGCAAGATGTCTGCCCTAGAACGACGAAACTTTGTGAGCGAATGAAAAAGATTGATGGTGAAGTCCTGTTAAAAAAATATCTCCTCAACACATCGTTCTATGGTAAGTGTGTATTTCTGAGTAATAAATATATAAGGAGTGTATTATTGTTTATACATAGCAGATGTATATCTGATTTAATGGGAAGATATACATAATAGCAGAAACGTACGAATAATCATTTTCAGACAATTAGGTTTCATCTTAGGTTCCATCAATCTGAACTCCGATCATCTCCAGATAGACTATATGTGGATATGTAGATACTAGCGGACTTAAGATTCGGGCAAAGAAATATTACTCAATTTTAGAATTTAAACGTGTTAAACAAACATGATGGTGGTTTTTAGTGTGTGCTAATAACGGATGTGAGGAGGCTATAATGCTAACACCATGTTCCTTCATCTTACCTAAATATAATATGGTTCATGTTTATAGTTTCTAGGATTGATTGGTAAATCAGACGTCTGACTGTTGATTTAATCGTAATACATTTATTAAGTGGGAAGAGAAATCGTCTGTGATAAGCTGTGCCGCCCTCAGTATACAAAATATTAATTTATTACGTAGCCTTATACATCAACATTACATATCAAATCTCAAAAAAAATGATCAAGTTGCCAGAGATATAAATATATTATTAATATTCCTTATCAATAGTTGAAACTTTTCCTTTCGGCAGAAGTGAAGTCGGTCGAATTCACATGCTGGCATTCAATTAACACAACAGGTGCAAGTGTCTCTCATGTGTACGGTAGCTTTCATATTCAGGTGTATTTAAGATAGGACAGACGAGAATAATATTACTGGCATTCATTGAAATTGAAAAGAGCAGTCGCTTTTGATTTATATTTATACATACATACGCACATATGTATATATATAAATATGTGTATGTATATATAAATATATGTATGCATATATATATATATATATATATATATATATATATATATATATATATATATATACAGTTTCTTTTCTTTTTGATATAATAATAAATCAGTTTGTATAGATGCTTCGACAACTACCCTTCTTATAGCTTCTTATATTGACACTTCGTTTCGTAGTAATCAACTAGAAGATCAATAGCATACAGACATACAGAGAAACGCACACACCCCCGCAGACATACACGTAACTGCAAACAAATATATTGGTATGTGTACGCGTGTAGCATTTTATATAACAATACGAAATATAGACTACCTATTTTGTGTATGTGTGTGTGTGTGTGTGTGTGTGTGTATGCATACATGTGTATATGTGTATATGTGTGTGTGTATATATATATATATGCATGCAGAGAGAGAGAGCAAGAGAGGAGCAAGAGAAATAAACGCTCTAACATATACATATATCTACACGTATATATATGGGGGGGGGGTGTATATACATATGTACACGTATGTGTATATACATATGTGTGTGTGTGTGTGTGTGCGTGTGTGTGTGTGTGTTGTTACTATCAGGTGAAATATATGTGATCGTATAAGTATGTCTGCGCGTACGTATAAAATTACAAATTATATATAGAGAGAGGCAAAGAGATATAAATATATGTATATATGTGTGTATGTATATATACACATTGATATAATTGTTTGTGCGTGCATGTGTGTACAATCACCAGATGCAGTGAAATACAAGCTATGAGCCGAGGATGGGACAATCAATAAGTAGATGTGCACAATGCTAAGTTAAAGAGAAACAGCTCGGTAAAGACATAAAAGATTGAGTAAAAAACACATATCTACGTATAAGTATAAAATACATATACACACACATATATATACACACAAAGTTACGGATACAGAAGCGGTGGGAAAAGAGAAAAGGGATATATAATGATGATGGCAAGGAGTGATAATAGATGTAACGGACGATAGAGAGTGCAACTGAAAGGCAAACAAATATAGCAACAGGTATGCGTATATAAGCACATATCTATCAGTGTACACTGGGTAGAGTTATGCATACTCTGTGTACTTCGTGCAAACACGTTTTGTGGGTAGTTTGGTATATATAAACATATTCATAGATACATTGCCAATCCCAGCGATCAATTACAAAATCTCTCACCATATGTTCACGTGTGTATGTGTGTGAGTACATGCGTTTGTATGCACTTAATTATGTGAGTGTATGTTTATGTATGTATGTATGTGTACATACACATGCTCTTATATATATATATATATATATATATATATATATATATATATATATAATTCTAAGAGAGTTAGAGGTTGTGAATCAAACCAACTGAGGGGCAATATCTATCCAATATACTGCTGGTAGAAAAACCAATTATTAATACACAAGTGTTTTTATTGCATGGCATTTACACTACTGAATGTAATAAATGGGTGAGGGTAAAAGGTTGTTTTACTCTTAATTTATACGGCAAGAAGAAAATGGAGGGGATTTGGAGGTGGTATTCATCAACTTTTAGACATTATATTATGTCTATTTATTTATTTTAAAAAAATCAATTATAACGATATACATACATGTATAACATATGCTTTTGATGTATGAAAATACCCGTAATTATCAAAATATATTACGGAGAACATAGAAGGTTCTACTTTGTATGTTCTACTTTCTATGTTCTAAGAAGCGGAAGAGTATGCGTTCCAGTTTGGTGATGGTAGGGTCGGGACAAGGGACGACGGTCATACGGTACTCGATGGCGGATGCGATGTACGCGTTCGCTACCTCCGCCCGACCGTTTAGTTTTCTCTCGGCCCATTGCTGGGTGAGAGTGGCCACCCTAGTCATTATTTCGCCCCAGTTCTTCTCCATTTGGAGGTCCGGATCGAACCAGACTCCGAGCAATTTAACTGGTCCGTCGGTCCAGCATCCTACGATAGAGACGCTGTTGGACGGCATGGGCTTGCTTCTCCACGTGCCCAGCCGAAAGCCCACTAATTTTTCCCGGTTAGTTTTTGCTCCCGTTACCGCTTCGTATTCTTTTAGTGTCTCGCCGACCAGGTCGATGTGCTTGTAACTCGACACTATGACTGTGACGTCGTCCGCGTATGCAGACACGCTCCTCCCGCATCCCAGCTCCCGTGCGATGCCCCTCAGCGTCGCCAGCTTCCACAGTAGTGGCTCAAGAGTCAATATATACAGAAGCGACTAGAGGGGGCATCGTTGACGAACTGAACGCATGATGTTAAATGGTCTGGATAGATGACCATTTACGCGAACTACCGAGCGATGCTGCCGTATAAGGCTGCATTCCAACCGCGGAAGATGGAACCGAAACCAGCCGCTTTAAGAACAGCCTCCAAGTAGTGATGGTCTACCCTATCGAAAGCTTTTGATTGATCCAAATTGATTAGCGCCCCACTCATGCCAGGATCGTTAACTACCCTGTCTATGATGTAGCGTATCAGATGTAGGTTGTCAGAGACACTCCTACCCGGCACGGCGCACTTTTGCGCTTTGTCGACTAGTTTCTCGATGACAAGCGCCAATCTGTCGGCTAACATCTTGGCCTAGATAGATAGACAGACAGACAGACGTACAGACAGACTGACTGACTGACGGATAGATAGATAGAGAGACAGACGGATGGATGGATAATAGATGGATGGATAGATGGATGGATAGATGGGTAAATACATAGAAAGATAGGAAGGTGGATAAATAGACAGATAGATAGATGGATGAATAGATAGATAGATAGATAGATAGATAGATAGATCAACAGAATATATTCTCTGTAATAAGAAATACATTTTTACCCGCCACGTCTTTATAGCTGGATGAATGATAAATGTTATTTTTTTTTTTTGGCCTTTTGGCTCCGTTTGTTTTGTGCTGCTTAGATTTCTTTATATTTTTATTTTTAATTTTGCTGACGTTTTGTATTTGTTCTCTAAGAAACAAAAACATAGGAATCTTTCAAATCTACTTCTTATCAGATGAGCTTCGAATTCTTCTGTGAACACTTACGAACAGGATATATGTTGGGGTCTTTAACAGTCTAAGATATAATCAATGCTATAAGTATTCATTGTTAAGCTACACATAACAAGCGCCATATTTAATCTTTGAACTTGGAGAATAATAGTAACTTCTTTTATACTAAGCAAGGCATTAGATTGAATTGTTGAATCGGAGATTAGCTCTTGCATCATACGTCTATCCCCCCCCACTCTTTTTGCATTTCGTATATTTTTTTACATGCTTATTTATTTGGTTATTTTACTAATTTATTCATATGCATTTATGCATTGTTATAGGATGAATTCACTGTAGATGATTTGGGATGTAAAGAATTCTACTTATATATATATATATATATATATATATATATATATATATAAATGGGGTTCGGGTTATTAAATTATTCATATACGTGTGTGTGTGTGTACATATATAGATTAGGTTGTTATGGATAAATCAAAGTGATTATTCATGGTGGATTGAAACGTTTTTTAGTAATATTTGTCAGTATTAATATTAGATTCATCATCATCATCGTTTGTATTTGGTTTCCTTCCAATCAGTTTGATTTTTTTTTTTGTTGTAATTTCAGTTTATTGGTTGATAAATTTTACTGTCATTGTAATTGATTAACCCCAGGCCAACAGTAATCGATGAAACTTATGGCCAATGTCAATCCAGTCGTGCCCATTTTATCTTTTGCTTTACCACCGTCAGACACAGTATCTAGGAAAATATTATCCACTCTGACGATTCTTGTTCTAAACAACAATGTTTGTTTGGCGAGAGATTAGGTTGCTATTTTTAGCATGTCGAAAAACAAATAGAAAAGTTACACTGCTGCTATCATAACTTCATCCCTGTTGCTGTTCATTTTGTTTCTGTTGCTGCTTTAGAATTGTCATTTGGTCCTTTCTATTGTTATTTCCTGACCAAGAATTAGGGCGTGCCTAGTGTATTAATTAGCTTCCGTTGCTCCCTTAACTCTTTCGATGGGTCGTAGGGACACCTTCATGACATGCAATGTATCTCATACACAGCTCATCCCTCGAGATGTGTTACAAGCCCGATGTCTTTCAGAAGATAGAAATACAAACAGAAAGAGAAGAATCAATCCCACTAAGGTTTTGTACTTTATTTCTCGACCGCGAAATAGATCCAGTTCTCATTTGATTCCGGATTCACTTGCCTTTCATTGGAAAAGAGCTTGAAAGTATTTTATTGTCTGGTAGCTGTATTGGAAGGCGTTTATTTGACGAACAAGAAAGAGAGGGGTGAGGAAAAGCTTCTCCTCTCAAACAACATCACCAGCAATAGTTTTTAGATTTCGGCAGATATTAAAACTGTTGGGAATAATGGCCCTTTAGCTTTGCCTCATGGCTATAGTCAAGTTATGACAACTGTTCAAAATGGCAAGGGCACTTAGCTCTCAATTGATGCCTAGCTCTTTGAATCAGTATTTGCAGATCGTCTGATTGTATATGGATTTATAAATTTATATCTACCAAATCGATTAAACAACTATACTCGTCCCATAATATAAAAAAATAGGTTTCTAATTCTCTTCAACTACCCCAACCACAAAAGCCTGGAACCTTGGTCAGGTGTGCAAATAAATACAATTACACCGTACTGCAACCAGGTTAACTAATTACATTATAACAAAATAACTATATCAACACGACTATAACAATAGTAATTGAAGTAATGAAGTCACATCGATGTTATTGTGTATTTTAGTTAAAGCGTAGATGTTGATATTAAGTATGCATTTATTCTATTACATATATCCAGTCGGGACACGGAAGGGATTAAGCATCGCTGTTAACGTTTTCTATTTATACGTAGCAGTAGCTAGGGTCTTAACCCCTTCCAGTCTACACTCTCACAATATGTACGAAATGAAGTGCACACACGGTCAATGACGCAAACAACAAAACAAATTCCTATTTTTTCTTCCCTATATCTGAATATTGATGCACTTTATAATATGTTGAATTTTCTGTCCTAGATAAAATAATCCTCTGCAGTAGGCACATGCTCAGAAAGGGAAGGGTGCTAGGTGACTACATCAATTCCAGTGCACAACTGGTATATATATATATATATATATATATATATATATATATATATATATATATACCTGTTGTGCACCTGAAAAAGCTGAGACTAAAACGAAATAGAATAGTCTCGGCTTTCTATATCCTAACTTAAAATTCTACTGTAATGTATTCTATACTAGTATTCTATACCATCCTATTTAATGAAATATATACTCAGGGCAGGTCCCGTCGGTTTTAATAAATATCATTATACTAAGAAATAAAGGTATAATAATATACGAACAGTGAGTGAAATGAAACTTTCGATAAAATTTTCGTTTTGTTCCTGCTTATTTTAGATTAAGATCCAGTGACGGTGAATTTATGTCTTCGAGATCTCTATCCAGTAATATACTGGAGTCTAGGCAATAAAATGTATCTATTAATCTGATTGCACAAAGTTTTCCATTAATTACTTACAAGAAATAGTTTTTCAAATTATGATTTCTTCTTAATAAATATTTATTGTATATCTTTCAGAAAATAATGTTCCCTGAGGGATAATGATATTAAGAACCGATAATAATTTTAGAATTCAGGTCTTTCAAATCTATTATCCGAATTAAATTAATATTTCTCCTCGTTAGCGTAAAAGAGAGGCGGGAAATAAACGTTATTAAACAATTCTCAATACAACATAAATGTATATGATAATTTGATTATTTATCACGTTTATAAAATTATTCCTTTTAGATATTAATAATAATCTTCGCTACTAATTTTGCTTGTTTGTTTTTTTTTTCTTTCTCATTTGTTCTTTCCAGATGGGTACGGCGCCCAAGTTCAGTTTGACAAACAAGGTGATGCGCTTGGCCGCTACAGTATATTCAACTACGCATACGACAACCTTACAGGCCAATATGCTTATAAACACGTAGGAACGTGGGGCAAAAATCACTTGGAACTCACTGGGGATGAAATTACGTGGAGCGGGGGAACAGACCTAATACCAATGTCCAGATGTAGCAGACCCTGCAATTATGACGAGGTGAAATCGGTACACGACACTTGTTGTTGGATTTGCATCAAGTGCGAAGACTGGGAATATCTGTATGATGAATACTCATGCAGAGACTGCGGCCTCGGCCGATGGCCCAACGCCACTAAGCGTAGTTGCTTTAGTCTTGAGCTTCAGCACATGACTTGGAACAGCATCTACGCCATCGTGCCGCTCTCACTGTCGTGCCTCGGTATCATCGGTACGGTTACTGTGATGGTAACTTTCGTACGATACAACGACACGCCAGTTGTGATGGCATCTGGCCGAGAGCTCAGTTACATGCTTCTCAGTGGTTGTTTGTTTTGTTATCTAATGTCATTTATACTTATAGCCAAACCGTCAATGTTCATATGTTCCGTACAACGGATCGGAGTCGGTTTCGGCTTTGCAATAATTTACTCGGCGCTCCTAACTAAGACTAACCGTATATCTCGAATATTCTACAACGCTCGCCGCTCAGCCCGGCGTCCCCCATTCATTAGTCCACGATCTCAGATCGCAATAGCTAGTATCTTAATATCGATTCAGATTGTTTTTACAGTAATATGGCTGGTTTTGGAACCACCAGGCACTCGACATTATTTCCCTTATAACAAGAGAAATGAAGTTATACTCAAATGTAAAACGCGAGATATATCGTTCCTAGTTTCATTAATATATAACATGCTTCTCATTATAATATGTACTGTTTACGCTGTCAAGACAAGAAACATACCAGAAAACTTCAATGAATCAAAATTTATTGGTTTTTCAATGTACACAACGTGCATCATTTGGCTTGCATTTGTTCCGATTTATTTCGGGACACTGAACGCATTCCAGGTAAGTTTATTTAAATATTAATAACTGTCATTTGTGCATTGAATGAATAATAATATTACATATATATAAGAATAATGGAAAATAGAGACAAACGCTCAAGATGTTACTTAAATCATTTATATCACCATATCACCGACATATGTTTCGATAAGTGCATTAAAATAAATCTGAGATAAATAATGTGGAACAATGCATGATTCCCATCAAGGAGGATATAATCAACGCCCACCATATCAGAATTGGCTTCTCCAACACCAATAACCTCCTATAGATTATATCCTCGCATAACAACTATATTCTTAAAGGTAAAAGGGTTTCATTTTCCATTATTCTTATGATTTCCAAAACACGTCTCGCTTTTCCCCGGACTTACCTCCCACGCAAGTGTCATTATTAACTCCTAGGACGCTTATGTGACATCTGGCTATCTTCTAGTTGTTCCTCTGGATCTTTCTTATAAATTGAACATTCATATATGTATATATAAATATATATAGATATGCAGGGCAGGGAATCGTCAATTAGTAATAAAATTAATAATTAACAATTTTGCCGGGTAGCTCAGTATGCAAAAACCTTTTCGGTAAAAAACATTTATAATCATAAATATATAGGGATTGACAGTAACCTGCTTCTCCAACATACTGAGAATTCAGAAATAGCAGTCAAAGAACTACTGATTTCAAAACTACAAATTATTACTCCAGATTGATAGCGATATTTTTGATACACACAGAACAAAAAACAGTAGAGAAGAGTAAAAAGAAAACACTTGCCTTTAGTTAATTTAGTACGATCGTTTCACAGTTAAGAGTAAAGAATACTCTATTCTGATCTTCAGCTAAATATTCTAATAAATTTGTTAATGTCTAAAAAATTTATTAGAATATTTAGCTGAAGATCAGAATAGTGTATTGTTTACTCTTAACTGTGAAACGATCGTACTAAATTAACTAAAGGCAAGTGTTTTTTTACTTTTCTCTACTGTTTTTTGTTCTGTGTGTATCAAAAATATCGCTATCAATCTGGAGTAATAATTTGTAGTTTTGAAATCAGTAGTTCTTTGACTGCTATTTCTGAATTCTCAGTATGTTGGAGAAGCAGGTTACTGTCAATCCCTATCTATTTATAAATATATATATATATATATATATATATATATGTGTGTGTGTGTGTGTGTGTGTGTGTGTATATATATATATATATATATATATATATATATACATGACTATAAATATCATTTGTGTGTGTGTGTGTGTGTGTGTATATATATATATATATATATATATATACATGACTATAAATATCATTTGTGCGTGTGTGTGTGTGCTTGTGTGTTTGGTATATAGATATATATTTTTTGTTGTAATTTTTTGACGCTGTTTGCAACTGCTAGCCCTTGAGACTTTGTGCGTTCGATACCAGAATTTTGCTTTTTCTCTGTAGCAATTGTTGACGCGATTAACGAGTTCAAATTCCAAATGTTTGTTGTAGAATCAGATGATATGAAATGTTAAGATGTATATCATCAATGAGAGAAAACAACATACGTTAGAGATCAAAATTGTATAATCTAGCATCTTATTGAAGCACAGATCATGTTAGCCAGGTACATAATACATAGCCATTGAAAACAACTCTTGCTGTAAAAGAATGATATGCTACACATTTCTATTTTGGTTGAATATATATAAAGAAGAGTTCTAAATACATTCAAAACCAAGAGGTGAATTTGTAATTTAAAACAGGAATTTCAGCATTTTGTACATATTACTTCTAGTGGATTTACGTCACAAAACTTGAAGCCATGTCTGTGATAATAAGTAGCCTCTACCAACAGCGGTAGATTTCTGCATCTTTGCGCGTTATCAGGAGTAAGTATTACCAAGCAACTACACACTTAAATTATCTCCAGAGGTATAGAAAATCTGTCACTAACACATTTCCAAGCCCTCAAATGACCGGTAGGTTGCCTAATATTTCATTATTTGCGACGGAAGCAGTATTAGTAAAAATATTTCTGTTGTGAGACCTTACTATATGTCACGAATAAGAATACGTTGTGGCCATACTGGGGCGTTTTGTTATTTATATTTTTCTCTTCGCTTTATTTGGTCAATAATGATATAGCGACTGATTTTTAAATCATTTCTTAGTTTTTATTCTTAACTAAGAGTATACGACATTCCCAAACCGATGTTGCCACTCAGCCACTTCAGTAGTAACGTTAAATTTTGGTCTAGAATGGAAACGTCATACAGGAATTGCAGCTTAGCTAGCTCCCTATGAACAAAAGGCTCTGTGGTAGCTTCTTTCACTCAGTTCTTGTGTATGCAACCTACGTTCATTGACTTCATAAAACAAATGGCTTATTTAGCACGTCAGGCGAAATATTTAGCGGTATTTCGTCTGTCTTTATGTCCTGAGTTCAAATTCCGCCGAGGTCGACTTTGCCTTTCATCCTTTCGGGGTCGATAAATTAAGTACCAGTTGCGTACTAGGGTCGATGTAATCAATTGGCCCCCTACCCCAAAATTTCAGTCTTTGTGCCTAGAGTAAAAAACGCTAATGGCTTATGATACGATCTTCCTCTTCGATTACGCTTCTTCTGTGATGTCAATCAGTTTCGTATCTGTCCCACATTTGTTGCCTGCATAATAATATATATAGAGTAGCACTGTCTTTTTTGTTTTGTTTTTTGTTGTTGTTGTAAACAGACATCATTTGGCAGCCATTTAACTTCATCTCATCCCTATTGTTTGGGTTGCATTGAAAACTTGATCAACGTCATAATCGGCTTCTGTTATTTTCACTTCTTCAACGAGGTCGATGACTGGATAGATAAATATACATATTTATAAACACCCACAGACACACCCACACACATAGGCACACACACACACACACACACACACACACACACACGCATATATATATATATATATATATATATATATATATATATATATATATATAACAGTCTTCTTTCCGGCACATCGACAAAAGTAAACCGCTAAGCTGGTTAGCCACACATACGGTTTGAAGACCAACTGCACGCAAAATACAACAAACTGGAGAATCATGTAGAGATCTTTGCCGCATGCGAATGGCTTTCTGAAATACGATTTGTGCGCAGTTGAAACATTGTTACTGAATTCGAGGACCTAAATTTTCAGCAAATGAAAGCATATGGACAAATTTCTTTTGGAGAACAGAAGGACTCTGCCCTCTCTGGATTGAGCAGCTGTCTCGTGGTTTTGAACACTTCTCCGTTGAAAAACTACAGTAACTAGTTTAATTATGACTTCTGTGATCAGAGGCATGTAAGTCTTATTTTCTTTCTATTCTTTCCTTTCTTCTTCCGTTTTTATTCAATCTTTGTCTTCTCTTTCCACTTCTTCCACCAACCTTTTCGTTCTATCTCGTAGTTTTTCTTGCACCAGTGTCCTGATTTTCAAATTGAACAAATCATGTGCTCAGAGACGTAGATTGCTTGAAGATATAAGGCATGTTATAAAAACCTGTCAAACCACGTTTCGTAATAGCAAGAAACTACTAGTAACCCTTATTTTAATACAGTCTACATTAAATGGATGCTGACATACATACATACATACATACATACATACATTTATGTATAAGGAGGTGAAGAGACAGATAATGCATGCTGCACCTCCCATTCAATGGTCAATGCTAGTTTCCAGTTGTGTACGCAGAGCAATCTTCAGTGCACTGCAATATCATTGTTGAACAAAGACGAGACGGTGCTAGCATTTATCAAAACTATAGATTCATTATGCAGAATCCTATATAGTTGTGTTATGTATATGGCTTCTGAATTCGGTCAACTGGTAGTCCTTTGGAAAGAACGATAGCAATTGAAAATGTGAAGCGCAACGTTTTAAGCTTTATGGTTGAATATATTTCATTTAATTCACTCTCCATAACCTACGCCTAAGATAGTAGGGCGTTGTGCCGTCTGGAAAGAAAGTGATCTTTACTGATGTTATAGGTTTCCCTAATAATGAATATGTGAAAAATATTTTGCAACAAATGTGAATTAAGAGACTCTATATTTACTGTAATTAGAAATATTTTCACGTTCACAATGTTGTTGCCAGTCTGCTGCAGAAAATCAGGTTTCAATGGACAGCACCATTCACACACGCGCCCACACGCTCCCAAACTTATAAATGCACACGCACGCACACACATATATATATATACATATGTATACATATACATATATATATATATATATATATATATATATATATATGTACACACATATATACATATATATATATACATATGTATACATATACATATATATATATATATATATATATATATATATATATATGTACACACATATATACATACAGATATATAAATATATATACATATATGGATGTATGCATATATTTATATATGAAGTTGTTATTATAAGCACGCAGAACGGTGAAAATGAAATCAATGTGTGTAACCATTCTTAGCACGTTCCAGCAAGCTTAGAATATGATTTTCGCTGTTGGGTCTTATCTTGAAAAACACTTCCCCTCCTTTACTGACACGTGCTGACAACACATTCCATTGTAACGTAGCAGACACCAATTTTTTCAGGAATACCGTGCCTTCTGATTGAGAGATAATGCCCAAGTATTTAAGACAAATCAAAGATGATCATTTTTATTTACAATAGTCATCGACAATCGGAAGCATATCCACTTGCTAATATGTTGAAACGTGTTAGCAATAGATTTACTTACAATTATGGGCATGTACACACACATACACACACAAACACACAAGCACACACACACAAGCACACACACACACACAAGCACACACACACACACACACACACACACACACACACACACACACACACACACACACACACATACACATATATATATATATATATATATATATATATATATATATATATAGGTGCAGGAGTGGTTGTGTGGTAAGTAGCTTTCTCACCAACCACATAGTTCCGGGTTTAGTCCCACTGCGTGGCACCTTAAAAACCATTCGTATATATATATAATTGATAATAATAACAATAATAGGTGGTTGCAGGCATTAAATAGCGTTAGATAGCTATAGAATTAGAATTTATATTTAGGAAAAGGGCACACAAGGCGCCTGCCTTCTAGAAATAGGAGCTAAAGCCCCAGTAAACCACCATAGAATAAATATAATAATAGACAAGGTATATAGCATATATATATATATATATATATATATGTGTGTGTGTGTGTGTGTATGTGTGTGTGTGTGTGTGTGTGTGCATATATGCAAGATATAAGACCTACTTTTGCCTGTCTTCTGCCACATGCCAGTGATAATACTGACACATCCCAGTGCAGGGGTATTTCTGCTTTGACAAGTATTTCAGCAGAATGAGACTTATGAGAGATTTGACTGCAGTATCTAGAAGATTGAGTGATTGTGTAGCGCTTCACCGATGATTAATTAAATATTATTAGTTAAACTAAGATCGGACTTCGTAAATTGTTTTTGATATTAGCTTTAGGCCACATGAGTAACTACCCATGGAATGCTATATATTCGTTGAAACTGTTCATGATTACAGAATCAAAAGAAAGAATTGTGAATGAATAATTAGGTTTATCAATAACAATTACACAAGTCCATGACATCCTGAATGACTTCTTTGTTTTCACAATGATTGAAGAGTTCATTGCTTGCGGGGAATGGCTTGTCTATATGAGCGATTGCTTGTCGGCCATCGTTTTAAGTTGTTTGACATTTGCAAAGATTGCTTCTGTTTCTTTCAATATTAGAAATGCAATAGTCCACAGAATACCTGAGAAACACTTTAAGCTTCTTATTCCAAAAGACGGGGATTATAATTGCAAATGTCTCAAGAGATGATTGTTTATCTTTGTAAAGATTTGGACTGCGCATAACAGTTTGGAGACAGCCTAAGGAGACATGCTTTCTGTTACTGTGTCCCTATTTCAAATTCTCTTTCTAATATAAAAATGAGCTTCTCTGCCTATCTTTGACTGCTTGAATACAGCGGTTGATTGGCGGAAGCATTAGCTTTGGACAAAGTGGCTTGCAGTATTTTGTTCCGGTTTAATACGGTCTAAGTTTTAATCAAATCATGATCAACTTTGCCTTTCTTACTTCCAAGTTCTATAAAATAAAGTACCAATCAAGTATTGAGAGATTAAATTTCATGGGTCGTGGTAAGTAGCTTGCTTACCAACCACATGGTTCCGGGTTCAGTCTCACTGAGTGTCACGTTGGGCCAGTGTCTTCTACTATAACTCCAGACAGACCAAAGCCTTTTAAGTGGATTTGGTAGACGGAAACTGAAAGAAGCCCGTTGTATATATACATATATATGTATGTGTTTGTGTCTGTGTTTGTCTTCCCACCACCATCGCTTGACAACAGATATTGATGTGTTTACGTCCCTGGTTCGTTAAAAGAGACTGATAGAATAATTACTAGTCTTACAAAGAATAAGTCCTGGGGTCGATTTGTTCGACTAAAAGCGGTGCTCCAGCATGGCCGCAGTGAAATAACTGAAACAAATAAAAGAATAAAAGAACATATATGCAGTTAGATTTAGCTTTGCGGAATGCGTTGCAGCCATGGGTTTTGCAAATACTCCATGACAAAAGAAATCCTAATAATTGATGTTCGCCTCAGTTGCAATTTGGTTACAAAAAACATGAGAAGAAAATGAGGCAAATACGTAATTGCTCGACAGTATCTGACGTCCCTCAAATTCAGTCCATGTATATACGGATGAAGGATACATTCGATGCTATAATGCTAAATAAACATGAAGAAAGAATTATCTCTTCTAGAATGCCTTTTACCCTAGAACAGGGTAAGGTTGGTGCTAAACAATAAACCGTATTTAGGAATGGAAGACCGACATACTGATAAGGAAGGGTGGGTTATTGGGATTAAGGCTGAGGTGAAAGAAGCGGCACAGTATAAGTGATTTTGGACGAAATGACACTAAACATGCAAGTTTCGAGAAGTAGAGGCCAATATAACATCAGTAAAAAGGCAGAATAAGAGTCTGAGTTTGATAACGAGCGAATTCATACCAAATAATATAAGGGAGTCTTTTTGGTCTAGACTGTCTGCATATGTAGTACCATGCTTGATATAGTAGCAGTACATCCTGTTGTGGCTCACTTGAGCTTTGCATAGGAATTGTAATTTGCAGAAGCTGAAATATTTTCATGGTCTTAAGAGGGAGACCAAACTTTGCGACGCAGTTTTTGCGAAGTTGAGAATGTGCTATTGCTAGGAAAGACCCTAGGGAACGGTGACTCTTGACATTTGTAGCGATATTAAGGATTTTGATTGTATGTTCATGTTTAAGATGTTCAAATATTGCATCCTAGATATTTGGTTGTGGCCCTATTCGTTGATAAAGATAAGATTAACATCATTCTAGTTGTAGTTATATTTAAAAATAACTGTTCATGGATTCAGGGCAGTTTTAAGGTAAGGCTTCTCGGCGGCAAGCAACTCGTGTATGTTAAGGATTAGGGATGCACGAAGGAAAATACCATCTCCCTCAACCACCACTACCCTCACCCCCGAGAAAGAGATATGTTTTATGATTTATTACTGGTCGGATACATTCAGCTGGGAAAGAAATTGGGAAATAACACTTTGCTTCAGAGTATACAAGATTACTGATAGTCTCATCAGAGATGCATTTTGTGCAAGATATTCGAAATTAAAAATGCACTTCTCAATATTTTGGAGTGAATTTTGAATTTAAATTGTAGCATGGACAGCATGGACAGTTATAGATGGTAAAGTGAAGTCCAAACATCTGGGAAAGGACAAACTTATATATTTTATGTGCAAGTAGTAGGTGGTCTCTAACGGCTCAGATCGGGTGGGAGCCTTTGAATATAAAAGAAGATAACTTGAGTATGTCTAGAAGATTTAATGATGTTTTGAGATTTTGGAAAAATGAAATATTTTTAGTGAAGCGTATATGCTGGAAGTGTAGATCAGAAGGAGATAGACTGATAGTCATAAACATGGTACACACACACACACACACACGCACACGCACACACACACACACGTGTGTGTGTGTGTGTGTATATGTATGTATATATATGTATATATATATATATATATATATATATATATATATATACACCACACATACACGTGTAGAGAGAGAGTGGAAAAATTTATTGAATTAGTATCATGTCTGTATTTGTATCAAGTTATTTTCTCTCGTGTTAGTTAATGTGATCACACTATTACTTTGCAATGAATACTAGATTAAATTATTTACCTTATAATTTATTATAAATTTATTCTTCCATATTATCTAACACGAACACACTAAAGGAAATTTTGTTTATGAAGAAGCTCATTGTAACTATATTCTGAAAGTGGTAGCGTGACTAAGTCTTGCTGTATTTCCATTTACATGAATTTTTCCTTTTATATTTTCATATGTTTTACACCTCGACATTATAACTTCTTTGATATTGCCTCTCATAGGCAGAAATTGATATGGTATAAAATTTAACATTTCAGTTCACATCTTAAGCAGATAACTATTTTATAGGTGATATGAAATACACGAGCAAGCTTCAGTTGCTATGATTATTTTAATATGTTCGATATTTTGACAACATTAGAGATATTTTCTAGTTGTCTTCGATGATATTAAAAACGGAAGAGAAAAAAGACAGGGAGGGGACGCAGAATTTCCTCAGTAGAATGAATAAATAACTGAACACCATAACTAATAGATTGTACGAATGAATAAGTTATTGATTAAATAGATAACCACATGAAGCTGCTTAATAACAACATGTTTCTAATTTATATGAATAACCTTTATCTGATAGATGCTCTCCGAAGAGACAAAAACGAAAAGTAGGTTCCTAAGATGATTTTTAATATGTGTTACTATCAGACAATAATTTCTTTGCAAATTGAAAGTTCGTGCGAAATTCGTTCGGTCAACTTTCACTTTTATGACTATGGTGTCCACAAAGGAAAGTAAAATCTTTGAGTGTTTTTTTATTTCTTTCCGGAAGATCACAACATATAGAGTTATAACATGTTTCTTATCTTCAGCTGATAAAACAGGTACAACATTTATAAATTGAAGTATAACATTATTATACATTTACCGATAAATACTTCAACCCGCTTAAGAAAATATACGAAACATCCATATAACTGGGGTGTCATATTGGGTGCTACAAGAACAAGGATGGTCTTACACCGATATAAAACATTAAGAGAAATATAATGATTTAGATTTAGCGCGAAACCAACACTTTTGAGAGGAAGCATATAGTCGGCCATTGATCTTGTATTTTATTTTATCATCTCCGAAAGTATAAAAGCAACGGTGTCATCGGTGAATCTTTAACTCAGAATGTATGTGAACCCATAGAACAAATATTACAAAGAATTTTTCAAATGTTCTAACGATTCTGTCGAAATATTATAAGAAAAAAATGTACGACGATGTGTCGAGAATAGAGCTAGAAATTGAATATTAGGCTGGTATTCCCTCTCAGTAAAGGAAAACAGGCTGATGAGTGGCCAAAACATTTATCTTTGATAATGCTTCATACTAAATGCACAAAGCCTAAACTTTTGATGGGTCGGGTTCTGATTACCCCAGTCCTCAACTAGTTCTTATTTTATCGATTCTGGAATGATTAAAGGTAAAGTTGACCTCAACGGAATTTGAACTCAGACTGTAAAGACGGAGGAGAAAGTCGCCATGCAAATATCCAGCAGACTACTGATTCTACCAACTCAGCAGAACGCTACTAATTTTTGGCTGGGCACACATTCGGTTGAACAACGAGTATCTCAGCTGGTTTGATCAACGGAAATTTACATGCAAAGTGGTTGAGCAGAAACACTGCTTTTTTATATTTGTATAACTACATAGCGTTGTCTTTTATCTTTCCAGTGTAGAGAAAGAAGTAATAACTACAATCGGTTGTAATTTGTTTCTAAGTTTTAATTTTACTGCGGTCTTCGTCAAAAAAACCAACAGAAACAAAGGCAGGAACTAGTGGAAAATAAATAATTGGAACAAATATCGAATTATTATCGGTAACGAAAAATATAAATAAATAAAAACCACGTGGAAATTTCTTAAAAAAGAAAAACCACTCAATTGAATTTACAAACTTGCACCTCACGCATGAAATTCGCAGATTGATATTTTCTTAATTGCTTGATATCGAGAATCAAAATTCTTCCTAGCAAAATTATCAGTTATTTCTAATTAAGAATGATATTTCATCTGAACACGAGTGTCATAGTTGATAAGAAGTCAATCAAAGTTCTAATTACTAACAAACCATTAACGCGACTATAATATTCTTTTGATAATATTTAAGGTTCAAACAGTGTTTTTCTCCATCTCGCTGTTTATCATATTTTACCTCTTTCTATCACTCCCTGGGCCACTTGCACATACAATTCTGCAATGCAATACAAATAAATAAATAAAAAAATAAAAGAAATTTGAAAAATAAACAATGCGTCTGGGATTTATATCAGAATGAACTAAATTTGCAGCAGCAACAGCAGCAGCAGCGACAGCAGCGGCAGCAGCGGCAGCAGCGGCAGCAGCGGCAGCAGCGGTAGCAGCATTAGTAGTAGTAGTAGTAGTGGTAGTAGTAGTAGTAGTCAAATCGACATAATAACCTGCTTGCACGTTCGCCCGTTATAGTTAGAAAGGTGGAGGGGGACTGAGTGGGAGTGTGGGGTGTGAGTGGAGAAGAAAGAAGTGAGGGAAATATAGAAAGATGTATAATAAGGTGGTGGTGGTGAAAAGAATTCTTTTATTCAACTAAATCTATATTATTCTTCTACTTGTTCGTTCACACTTTACGCTTTAGTTTGTTGGAGAGGAGGAGGAGGTAGTGTGAGGGAATATGTGAATGAGAGAGAGAGGGGGGGAGAGCAGATGCATAATGCTGTCGCTCGGGCAATTAGTGGAAGTGAGAGGTGAAGAGAAATTGAAAAATATTAAAGACATGGAGAGGGGAATTACATGATTAAAATATTTGTTGAAGAGGTGAAGAGAAATATAAAGTGCATATTTGAGGTAAATTTTAAACTCGTGTAATAATATTATTGTGACTGGAAGTGAATTAAGTTAGCTAAAAAGGCGGCGACCTGGCAGACATTGCCTTTCATCCTTTCGGGGTCGATAAATTAATTGCCAGTTGCGTACTGGGGTCGATCTAATCGACTGACCCCCTCCTCAAAAATTTCGGGCCTAGTGCCAAGAGTAGGAAATTATATTGTTTAAGGCGGCGAGCTGGCAGAGTGGTTAGCACGCCGGGCGAGATGCATAGCGGTATTTCATCTGCCGTTACGTTCTGAGTTCAAATTCCGCCGAGGTCGACTTTGCCTTTCATCCTTTCAGGGTCGACTGAAACATGCCACAGATATCTCTTGTTTTAGTCACCGGGCCGTAGCCATGCGGCAGCACAGTCTTCGACAGTTCTAGTCAAGAAAATCAACCCCAGGATCGTTTTTGTTTAATGTTTTTTATTTATTCTGTTGAAGTCTTTTATGGAAACGCTACGTGTCTGGATCGTAAACAAATCATGACCGCTTGTCAAAGAATAGGGATGATAACAAACAGACAACAGAAACATAAACACGCACACCCATTATATATATATATATATATATATATATATATATATATATATATATATATGTGTGTGTGTGTGTGTGTGTGTGTGTGTGTGTGTGTGCATTTTCTTGGATTGATAGAGCAGTAGTACCCAAATTTCGTCGACGATATTCCATGCAACGTAATTTTGCTATAATATTTGATGATGCAGTCACCCCAGAGTGTAAGTTCATGCACGCGAGTGTACCTGTATGAATGAGTATACACACACACACACACACACACACACACACACACACACACACACACACACACACACACACTTATATATATATATAATGTGTACACAACAGAAGCAAGACTTGGCTTGCCTTCGAGGAAGGTCGGTGTTCTTGTCTGATGATTGACTGAGTTTTGTTTTTCATAAATTTATTTGTAACAATGTGTGCTTGTTAATGCTTTGTCTTTTCGTGTTTGTACTTATATACGCGTGCATGTATGTGCGTATATATATATAAGTGTGTGTGTATGTGTGTGTGTGTGTGTGTGTGTGTGTGTGTGTGTGTGTGTGTGTGTGTGCACGTGTGCGTGTCCATTTGTAATTACATTTACACCATTTATTCATCCAAAAGTCCACGATCATATATCTGAATTGCTGGAGGCGGGAGCAATTCAGGTTCGTTTCGTTTAAGATTTATGATTACTGCACAATTTCGTTAGTTGCCGTCTGTCAAGAGAATGAACTAGAAATATTTTCTGCTCTCTTTATTTCTCTAAGATCATGTAAGGTGTATACCATTTTTTCTATTTTATTGTTTTCCACTATTTTCTTAATGGTGATCAGTTCTGTGCCAATGTGTATTAAAGCAATATTACGGCGTAAGAATTATAGCACACAACACTAAAATTTGGCTTCTACGTTTAATATGTGCAGAGGTCAAATTTTCTTGGCTCTTTTCCATGACGTTAAGAAGCAATATTCAGTAACTTGTTCGGTGATATTACCTTGTTGTTTAGAGTTAAGATAGTAATCTCACCTCCATTGTTATTTTGTGATATGAAATAAGAACTTAGTATCATAATATTGAAAACCGGACATGAGAGTCGCTATTTTAACGCATGCATTACGACTCTCGTTTATAATTGTTGTTATTAAAATATTTTATATGTTCGTTTAATTTTCACACTATCCAGTCAAAATTTTGCCTATTCCTTTTAAATGCTGTTTTCTCAATTACTAATCTATGGCACGTTACGTCTGATTCAACAATGGAATAACATAATCTGCATTAGCAGCATAAGCTACATAATTCTCCTCATCTCCTGGAACAGAAATATTACGATCCTCACCTCAGTTACCCAGCTACTTCCGAGTGATAGATGGTAAAGGCAGCCACATTTTACCAGTGTGTAGTTGACATAGAAACATTAGTTCATAAATATAGGTACACGTAATCGTACCTATAGATCCGGACACCGAAAGATATAAGTGGCAACAATTGTCACCAAAAGAATAAGTTTTCTTTATAGTCAAAATGTGTGACAAAAACATATCATTAAACTTTGAATGATGACATCGAGCCATAGGACGTGTGCATTTCTGAGTCGTTACGCTTCGTCAGCAATAGATACCGAGTCGTCCTTTACAGCCACAAAGAACTCGTTGCTCTTCTTGTATTAGAAGAGCAAATGTTACATTTGCTGATGCGCACAAAGCTTTGTCGTGAGGTAATTAATTAGTTTATTAATTAGAATCATACTAGAGTAGCGTTGATCAAGACAATAATTGCAGCGTATGTCTTTCCATGTTCGAATGTACATGAGTATGTTAAATATGATTGGACTCATCTATGTTTTATTGAAGGCTTCTTAGCGCTTTGGTGCACCTTTAATTAATTAAGTTCACAAGTACTATCATTACTTCATATTTTTTCCTTTAATCTACAAGGCCAAAATTGTTGTAAACTCCATATAACATACGCTGCATTCGATCTCACGCTGATGGGCTTCTGTGTCTGGACATAGACAGGTTTAAAAGTGTTTAGATTTAACTGAATTACTAGAAACAAATATTTTAGTAAAGTAGTTAGCAAGGTATGTTAGCAGAGTATGTAAAGTGGTTAACAGATTATGTAATTTATGAGAAGGCAATATATCAGCATTTCTTGCAGCCGAATATACAGTCTCCGGTTTCGACTCGCTTTCTTTTAGCAAATTTATGGTGTCCAAAGTAAACATAGTTATTATCTCTATGTAATGATAGACGATATAAATGTTTATTTGATTGGTTGATTGGTTGGTTGGCTTTTCCAGTCACGCTTTCCATCGATTAGCGAAAGGTAAAGAGTGAAAGTAAATGATAGAGTTAACATTAGAGAGGCTGAGATGCAAGATGAGGGCACATACTAGGCTTGGTGACACGCAATGTCTGAAAGAACGCTACCCTCTTTCACTCGCGCGTGCGAGCACACACAAACACAAATTCACAAAGATTGAGAGAGCAATAATCATAGGGTCGACGAGAGAGAGAGAGAAGAGAAGTCGTATAAATGAAAAATATGGAGTTCTCCGTGGACAAAATACAACAGCAATTAGCATATTTACGCTCGAATTTGCCGGAACATATTCAAAATGAATTTGTGCGTCACTGATTTTCATTTAATTTATTTCATAGTAATAAACATTTGTTAAAAAGTACAACACGTTTATCGTATGGATGCCATATTTTCTGACATTGTCCAAGGTCACAACAGTATGTTTCCAAGTTTAGCCATCATATGACGGGGACAACTCTAGTATTACAATATTATATTGAAACTATAGAAATCTCCATGCTGGAATTTGTATTTAAATTTCATAACGAGCAGATAATACGCTGTTATCAAGTAATAACAAACTCCAAAATTAAAACAGAACCAGCCATATAGTAGAATATAGAAATCTTCCAAATAAATGAGAATATGAACGTTAAAAATAAATTATTTTAAATGGAACACCAAAATATGAATGACGTCAGAAATATTTTCCATACAACGAAAATAAACCGCCGAAAATAAATTAATTCATTAGAAAAAAAGTAATAAAATATGAAAAAGCTATAATGTTATGTTTAAGTGAAATGGAGCATGACCTAACCGTTATATGAACAAACAAATTAACATATGAACGTTATCATATTTATTTGTGAGTGTGCGTGCGTGTGTGTGAGTATGTGTGTGAGTGTGTAAGTGCATTTGTGTGTGCGTGCGTGTATTTGTGCATAGACAGAATACATAGACTGATTGATAAAGGTAAACAGACCGATAGATAGATAGATAGATAGATAGATAGACATAGATAGCTAGCTAGCTAGATAGATAGATAGATATATACATACATAGATAGATGGACGGACAGACAGACAGACAGAGAGACATAGACAGGCAGATAGATAGATAGATAGATAGATAGATAGGAATGCAACTTAATGAAATCTTCGTGCATTATTTTATATATATACATGTGTGTATTTCTGTATTCTATAATTATTTTATATATAATGGATTCATGTATGAAATTTCAATTTTTCTTTTATTTCATGCTGTATCACTCTGTATCTGCTATGAATTTCATACTGTCCACCTATGTGTGTGTGAGTCTAAATATGCGCATATGCGTGCGTCTGAGGGTGTGTTTGCAAGGTTAAATATGATATGATTTGCATGCGCGTGCGTGTGTGTGTGAGTGTCTAATTATGAATGTATGTATGTATGCATTCATATATTTTCTCCGTATGGATGTATGTATGAATGTGAGTGTACAAACACATACAGCTCAAACACCCCTGCAGACATACACATGCATAAATGAGTGTATGTGCATTGTTTCATGTGTATGTGTATATTTATTTGTGTATACGTGTGGGCGTGTGTACGTGTGTAACTGATATTTCGCTATGTACTGTTACAGTTCTATTAATTTGGAGGTTGTTACTAGGTGTCGCTTTGTCTAGCTTCGTTAAATATTGTTTAGCCTCGTTTCATATCGACAGGCTCCAATTAATTGCGCATTTGAGCCGGAAGATTACATCCTATAGCCACGTAAAATCCCTCTAGCCGTATTGTATATTGTGGTCAGTAAAAATAAATTGTACACAACACGGAAATTTATATGTGTGTGTATGTGTGTGTGCGTGTGTGTATATGTGTGTGCGTGTGTGTATGTGTGCGTGCGTGTGTGTATGCGTGCGTGCGTGTGTGTATGTGTATGTGCGTGTGTGCATGTGTGTGTGCGTGTGTGTATGTGCTTGCCCTCCATCTCCAAAAGTAGTCTACGAAATGCATAAAGTAATTCTTCCATTTAAATATTAAATTGATTTTCTTATAACTTGACGTACGAACAGATATTTATGTACCTGTGTGTGTATGTGTGTGTGTGTCTCTCTCTTTCTCTCCCTTTCTATGTATAAATATATATGGAAAGAAGAAATGTATTCTCACACAGGAAAAATTGTAGAATTTATTTTAGGGTTTGAAAGTGCACCTGAATCTAAAATATTCACAATCCAGACTAATTTTGATAATTTTTTGCTCAATAATGGTACAAATATATAAAAGTAGATTTTAGGAGAGTTTTAAGTTACAAGGTTTGGACAAACATCTAAACATGCTTAAACCATCAAATGTTCAAATGTAAACAGAAATTTCAACGCATTTCTCGGGGATAGCTAGCAATATCAATGTAAATGCTTGGCAAAGATCATAACAAATGTACACTATTGAAAGTTCAGTCATGTTGAGTTTTTATAAAGCAAGTGGGGAAGAGAAAGAAAAAAGGTGGGGGAAAAGAAAAAGACGTTTCTTTTTTAGATTTTTTGTCGTGGTTCGAGTAGTTTTTTTCTTCTCATTCTCAGTTTCAGTTCATTGGTGTCTCCTTTCACGGATTGTTGGAGTTGGAAGTACTTTGGGTATTTAGTAGATATATGCGTTTATATAAAGGGACCTAATCTTTGATTCCTTATAATTTTGAGGACGTCTTATCCTTTTTCTCGTGGACGTTTTAGTTAAAATATTTCTTTGGCAAAGTCTAGTGTTTTGGTTGGTTGGATGGCTGGTTGGTTTCCTAGTGACGGCTATGGTTAAGGAACAAGTTCTGATTGGTTGTAGGTTTCATGACGTCATTTTATTCTGATCAGAAATATTTTCCGTTTTGGACGAAATATTTTGTTCAGCGAAATGTAAAGTTCAACGTTCTGCCTGGTTGACTTCCTTGTAGGGAGTCCATAATTTGTTTTTGCCTGATGTTCATCTCGAATCCTCGGTGGTTGGTTCCCTTAAGAAGTCACTAATTGTTTTTTTACTGAGAGTCCGATTCTGACCAGAGAAAAAATTTTGTCATCGGTAACGTTAGCAACTGGTGTCTGAGAAGGCATATGGTGCTATTGTATAGTAATTTGGTTTCGAATCCATGGGGGAGGCAGTTACTTAGGGTTTCGGATCCATGGGGGAAGCAGTTAAAATTTTAGAATTATATCTTTTGTTTCTAGTCTTTTTCCTGAAAAAAAAAATATGGTTTTCTCTTTCTGATGTGCTTTTATAGGATATCTAGTTTACATATACATTATACCCATCGTCTGTGTCCTATCCCTATAAATGTGTGGCCCGGATCCTATTTCTCAAACTTCTGTACTGCGCATGTTTAATAAGATTTACGTATTCATACATCTTTTTTTCCATTCCGCTATGAATATGTGACTCTAGCCTATGTCTGGAAGTAGAAGTATTATATACATCAACGTTTAGACATTGAGATAAACATTGTGTCTACCAGAGAGAATGACGAGACGTGTAGCTATAATATTCGCTGACTTCTTTTTGTTCCCGATCAGACCACCTCTCATCTGCGATGTCATATTTTATGAAGAACTTTATTATTTTTTGATGCCCATAGGAATAATGACATCGGAATGGTATTGCATTAGTGAGCCGAGTAAATTCAATGGTGAGAAAATGAAATCAATATAGTCTTTTAAAGTAATGAGAGTAAGATAAGAATACTAGAATGTTTTACTGAGTTACTCTGTCATATAATGAAATTAAATATTAGAGAAAGACTTCAGATTTTGAGAAAGTAATAATGTGTGTGTGTGTGTGTGTGTGTGTGTGTGTGTGTGTGCAGTCTCATTTGACATCAAGGGATTAAGTTACTGAGATTAGTATAATATAATTCTTGTAATGGCTACTGTCTGCATTCGACGTTCGATCGTTTTAATAACTTTGTAACAAAGATAAAAAATAAATTTTCGAAACATCACTGTGGACACTGTTGTTATAGGAGATAGGATAGTCTTAAATTTTTTGTCTATTATCGATGTCAAAATAAACTTGCAACTTGAGTTTGATAGGTTCTATAGTATCTGGTTCCAAAGTTGTTTTCTTAAAAAATTATATAGCCGTCTCCGATTAGCAATTCCAACATCCTATGTCTACCTTCCTAAATACAGATGAACGAATGTGTAATAGTCATATGATGCTGTAAGAAAGAAAACCTGACATTTACAATCAGGCATAAATTTATAGCAAAATCTCATATTTTGTAATAGGACGGCTTCTGTTTATTGATATAGTGTTATTTCTTCAAATATATTATATTTCCAGTTAAAATCTTCTTAAAGACATACATTACACACATAAGCAGGCATATATATATATATATATATATATATATATATATATATATATATATATATATATATATGCATACACACATACACACATATATACATGCATATATATGTATATATACATACATACACACATATATATGTATATATATATACATACATACATATATATATATATATATATATATATATATATATATATATATATGAACCATTCATAGGAAGTAAACAATGGTTCCAATATATTTCCATGCACAAATGCATACTTACAAGTGTGCGTGCAGAAATAAGTTTAAATGTATTTTTATTAATGGACTCTTTATAAGGATTTCTTGGTTTCTCTCAAGAGAAACTTTTTTTCGTTTGCAATACAATATTTATCGTAAATATTTTTTTCGTCATTCACTGGAGCAAATGATTTACTTTGCTTTTAAGACTTCCTTCAACTGAAATACGAAATGCCGTAAATCTATGAAGTAAGCTAACTTGTAAACTTCAACACGGCGAGTAATAATTGAATGTATATGGAAATAACCTTCCACGGAGGTTCCATATTTTCGAGGAAAAATTGGAAACTGTCACATTCATATTTCACCCGCAAACATTAATGGAAATTACTTCAACTAGCGATTGAAATTGTGAATTGAAACCATGGTCTGAAACTCGATTTTGGGGTTTTTTTTTTTTTTTTTTTTTTGTTTAGGAACTTAGATTAATTCATGTTGGAGCATGTATACTACTGCTGGACAATACATTTCTAAAGTGCTATGTTGTTATCTAACCATCTACCACCTGTAATTAATTGAAATGCACTTCTGCATATCACATGTGGGAATCGGTTGTTTACAGACTATAGTCTATGGACCTGGAACAAACGCCTTGTAGCATTTATTTACGTTCGTTAATTCAAATCTCCCGAGCATGTTTCTTCATCGCTTCTATCGACCATGAAGATACGAAATATAAAGTTGATCTCGGCATCAGTTGAACTGAGAATGTACAGAGATCGGCAGAAGTGCTGTTAAGCATTTTTTGTCGGAGGCGCTAACGATTTTACTAGTTCACCAGCTTCAAATAGAAATAATACTAATAATTTTCCTGATATAAATGCAAGGATGGGAATTTTGAGGGGATGGTTTACTCGACTCAGGGCTCAACTGGTACCGATTCTGAAAGGTGAAAAGCAAAGTTTGGCTGAGTTTGGACTCTGAACGTAAAGAGGGGTGAAATGCCGCCAACTACTGTGTCGGGCGTGCTAACAGCAACAACAACAATAAATAATAATGATGCAGGACTGTCCCGTCGAAGACGACGTATGAGTGTCCACCTTTTGCCCAACGACCTCCACAAATGATTTCTTTCGTAGTGATCAATTGTATGTGCGGTATATTAGATCCCGCCATCCATCAAATTGACGTTACCTGAACAGGTGCACGGTGTACCACACGTCAGGTGTCGAAGCGATCTCAAAGCAAAGTGCGATGAAGAGCTTTGCTCAAGAACACCCTATCTAGGATTTGAAACCATCGTCGCTTGATCGTGAGCGCAACACCCTAACCACTACACCAATAATAATAACAACAACAACAACAACAACAGCAATGATAAGAACAATACTAATTATACTAATAATACTGCTACTAACAATAATAATCCTTTCTATTACTAGCACAAAGTGTGAAATTTGGGGAAGGAGGTTATTCGATTACACCGACCGCGAAAGGATGAAGAGCACAATTGACTTTGGCAGAATTTGAGCTCAGAATGTAGAGATGGGCAAAATGCCTAGTCCATGGATAATCTGCAAAAATTCCTGGCCTGGCAATGATTCGGCAAACATTGCCAATTCGGGATAAACCCTATAGACATGAAAGTCGTGTCAGCGGGACTTGCTTGAGATGCGCGCAAAGCAATGAAACTTTTCTGCCCGCTCTCCTTCAGTGTCCCAGAATTGCTAACTTTCATGTTTATGTCTAACACGCTGTCACGTGCAGAACCGATCCAGCTATCGGATGAATGCAATGTGAAGATCGTCCAACCTTCTTCCAGTACCATCTCCAAAGTTTTTTGTGAACCCTTAGAGGTGAATTATTATTATGGCTGTTATAGTCAACTCGGCGAGTTAGTGGAATCGTTAATAACGTTTTGAGGGACGTGGATTGGTCGACACCGTTGTTATCTCTACTTGACTGGCCCTTTATTTTATAGCATAGGCATAACATCACAAATGTTTCGAATCGTACAATCAATTTTATCGACTCCTTTTCTTCAATGCTTCTTTGTTTAACACGCCTGAAAGGATAAAACGGTTGATACTGTTATCAGCAAAACTTGAAATCAGTAGGAACGATCTAAAAAAGATAGTGCAATGGTTAAATCGATCCGCTCTTTCTAGCCAACGCTCTCCTCTGTCATTTATGTTACTCTTCATGCCAATGAAACTGACGTACACTTGTCAGTTTTGATACACTCCTGCCACCTGGATATTACTTGACATTCTTCTGTCAGCTATAAATTACCTCCGTCTGTTTATTTGGCATTCATCAGACATGAGATATAAACAAATATATTTTTTTCTATTCAAACACAAAAAAAGTTATATTACGAATAATATTGAAGAGTAGCTAGAAACAAATAAATGAACTTTGAAACAATGTTTTTTTTTTAACAATTCACTAATAAAATAAATTAAATTTGAATGACTTATGCAAACAACCAAACTTTATACTCACTTCTTATTTTCCAATTTCAATCAATTACTATTTTAAACATTGAAAAATAAGGTGAAACAATAGCATTAATGTATTCCCAAGGGAAATTTACATTAACATCATGTGTAGATTTGGATATCAAAGCTGTCCACGAATAAACAAAAGCGTAAAGAGGGGTTCCTCTGTCCACAGAGGATTTCGTAGTTTCAATACAGTACTAATTTTGGAAACAAATTAAGAACTGACACACTACAAATTAGCTGTATATATTAAAAAACGCTTAATGAATAATAATAATAATAATAATAATAATAATAATAATAATAATAATCCTTTCTACTATAGGCACAAGGCCTGAAATTTGGGGTAGGGGGATATTCGATTACATCGACACCAATGTTTCACTGGTACTTAATTTAACGACCTCGAAAGAATGAAAGGCAAAGTAGACTGTGGCGCAATTTGAACTCAGGAGGTAAAGACAAGCGAAAAGCTGCTAAGCATACGATTCTGCCAGCACACCGCCTTAATGATAATAATAATAATAATAATAATAATAATAATAATAATAATAATAATCCTTTCTACTGGAAGCACAAGGTCTCAAATTTGGGAGAAGGGATCAAGTTGATTACATTGACCCCAGCGTCGAATGTATTTGGTGTTTTTACAGACCAGAAACGAAATTTCGAATGCAGTACAGCCGTGAACACAGCAGAGTAAGATTGGGTCTTTTTTATCCCTTAGAACTTTTGTCCGTCTTATAATTTAGAATAAATAGAACCCAAAAGAGAATGCGATTCTGCCAAGCCACGACCCATATATATATATATATATATATATATATATATATATATATATATATATATATACATATATATAATCTCGATACGGAGCAAATAATTCACGAAAAATTAATTTGCGAAGATATCATTAATTCTGTTATAATCTAGTGTTGGCTGCCATAATTTCGGCGCAAAACGAATCAGTTGCAGCGCAGACTTCAAAACGACGGGTTTTGGAGTGTCTACCATGGTAACACGTGCTAAGGAAGCTAAGGCTATTTTCGTCAGTGCAGAAACCGGTGTACGTGAGTCCAAATATTTAAACGTTCGTTGGGAGATTGTCTAAACCTGATTTGCCTTCGGTTGATTTCTGTAGTTAATGTCAGTGTATTTTGGATGATTTCAATAAGAGTTTTAACTGTTTTTTTCCAGCAGGTAGACATACTTAGTATGTCCTTTGATTAATTTATATATATATATATATATATATATATATATATATATATATATATATACGTGTGTGTGTATGTGATTGCATACCTCCTGTCACAATGGCACTTATCTATATATTCCATTTTTCGAGAAGTCTACACTAACACAATGATCCGTGTACGTACGAGACTGAGTTAACTATGACTTGATATAATTGTTAGAAGCCTGAACTCGTTTTATCTTGTGTTCATACTACATAGAAGATATTAATTTGATTGATTGATATTATATCTTTATTGACAACCATAAACCCTACCTGTTAACTTTTCATTTCAGAATTTTGCCTATTTAATTCTGGTTTATAAAAATCTATGTGAATGTTAATTATATCTATATTGAATGGCACAATAACACAAAGTAATGCAGAAATGAAATCGTTTTCTGAAAATAAAACATTTTTTTTTTATGATTAGCTTAGAGAAAATAACTTATTTGTCTTATCTTCTATTAAATCTATTTCATGAATTTTAAATTTTACACACACAGACATACACAGGCGCTTATAATGCATACATTCCGGGACATCAAACTCGGCAATGACACATTGATCTCGTGCCATTTCGCCCGACCTGTCATTCGCTACAGAATGTCTGTGTTCGGACTGTCCTTGTACAGGGGCCACCCGGACTCCCGGCTACGCAGAGAGCAGGAATTAATTTTCTCTTTCCATCCCTGTACTCCTAAAGGTCTTAATTAGTCTCCTCTCATCTACATCCAACCCTTCACACATTCACTCACACCTGGCAACTTTTACTGACTCTCCTCCACCACCCCACAACCGTACACTAATTAACTCTGTACCCTCATGAAATACACCGTTGTGCAAACACCTACGCACGTTGCCGGGGATTGAACTAACGATCGTGAGCCGAATGCCCTAACCACTAAGCAATACATACATACATATACATATATATATATATATATATATATATATATATCAGGAAAATGTAGTGCAAGAATTTTCTTTCTATTTACTTCGCTGTCAATAATTTACTTTTACACTATCAAGTTTGTATTTATAACAAAAATTAAGTAAATATAACTGGGGTATTTTTTATTCATTTTTCATCCCATATACAAAGAAATTGCGTATATAAACTTCACATAGATTATTTCTGTTTTATCTTCTGAAATGACGAAAGAAAATAATTTAAAAGAAAATATAACTCAACGTAGAAAATTATTAATGAAATAGAAAATTAAATCTATGGATGTTCAAAAAAGTAACACTCCAAAATACATTTAATAAATATTCATATATTTTTTTTCAAATACCAGACGAGGTTTCTTTATTTTAAATGTATGTTTGTACTTCATAGCAATAAACATCATTTGATATAGCAATTATTTTTTAAAAGGTTTTCTAATTTAATCGTTCGAATTTGAATTCTTTCGGTATGTTTTTACATAGTTTTTAACGTAGATGCTTGTCCTAAAATGCTAAGATGTTTGTTTACAATAACTAAAAACTAATTGTCGTAAATAATCAAAAAAGAAATGTAGTCAAGTTTATTGTATATGTATATATTTAGTTTACACACAAATACACACACACACACACACACACACACTCACACACACACGAACAAACACAAATACACGCACACATATATGCATATGTTAACTAAACTTATATATATAATATATAGACACATATATGTGTGTGTATTTATATATGTATTTGTATTTATATGTGTGTATATATATACATATATGTATATATATATATATATATATATATATATATATATATATATATATATATATATATATACATGTATATATATACATGCATATGCATATATGTATGTATATATATATATATATACATACATATATATAGAAATATATATATACATATATATATGTGCGTGTGTGTATGTGTATATATGTAGGTTTACATTTCATATAGACGTACATTCAGACGTATATGTATGGCTAGGTGTGTGTATGTGAGTGTGAGTGCGTGTATGTTTGTGCGCATGTGTGTATTTAAGTGTGTGTGCGAGTGTATGTGTGTGTGTTCTTGTGCGTGTGTGTTACCGAATTTACATTTCAAAAACTATGTATTTGTCCCGGTCATAATCGCTATCTAGAAAAAGACAATACCACAAATCTTAATTAGATGAAGCACTGTAATCGTCGTGTGTTGATTGTTTCTTCAATAAACGTACGAGATGTTAAAGATGTCGATGTGTTATTACAAGAAACATACCTTATATCTTGGGTTGGGTCAGTCATAGCAGACAGCAGTAAAAAAAAAAAAAAAAAAAAAGAGAAAGAAAATAAAAGCTGAAATATTTTTTCCGCTCGGTTTATTTGTTTGTGCGTTATTTGAGGTTTTTTCTCGGCGGATTCAGCGAAGTAAAAATGAAATTTTCTATAAAGTTGATCTAAGCTTTTGTGCAGAAAATATAATAAAATGGACCATAATAAAGTATATAACGAATACTTTTTAAACGAAAAAGGCAATTAAGAAATATAACAACAACAAATATATTCAAATATTTTCTAAATTTTACAATCGTGAACATCACTGCATTACGTGTTCGTTCAAGTAACTAGAAAAAGCATCCAGACCTACCACATATCACATTATTTAACGGATATACTTATGTGGCTATGTATTATATAAACACACGCACACAGAGTTTGCATAACGATTTATATAAATAAAATAAAACCTTAGGAATGAGAACCCAGGTTCGAAATTTCCCCAAGACACCTGATGAAGGCTGGAGGGTATATCAGCCGAAACGTTGTGTTAACAACAAACAAGATGAGGACAAATATCCAACAAATGTAAATAATGTAAATAATGTGCATAATTCCTCATCTCTTAAATATAAAACTGTACATATATATATATTGTTTATTTGGGGATGGTCATGTTGCCAGTTTAGCCAATGAAAACACGCACTATATATTTGGCGTTCACTTGCTGTAGCTTCATTCTATATTAGCCGTATTTTGGCCAGAGTTCTTTCGTCACATTTCTGTAACCTAATCAATGGTCCTTTGTTTTCTTCTTTCTTTTTTGTTTCTCTCCTTACTAACGATCTGCCATTTAGTATTCTTATTGTATGTGTTTTTATTTGCGCATGTGTATATCTCTGTGTGTCTATGTTTAGTACGTGTGTGTGTCTATGTATTATATACACACACAGACTTACTAAACATAGACACACACAGGGATATTCACATGCGCAAATACAAAAATATCTGTTTCAACACACGAATTAATTCACATCAAGGATCTTGCAAAACGAAGATATATATATATATATATATATATATATATATATATATATATATATAAACAATAGATGAGTATATGCATATATATGTACATACATACATACATATATATATATATATATATATATATATATATATATATATATATATATATGTGTGTGTGTGTGTATGTATGTATATATGTATATGTATGTATGTATGTATGTATAGTGAAATCGAATAACAAACAACGAAAGGACGTACACATGCAATGTATTAGTTTGACGCTCGGTGAAGAGAGATTTGGACGTTTCTATCTCAGCGCTTCGTCAGAAAGGAAAACGGAAAGTTCAGCGAAGAAGAAATATAACCGACAGCTCATCTATGTATCTATGCATGTATGCTTTCATGTATGTATCAAGGTACGTATGTGTGTAAAAGAGTTGCGATTAAATGTGATGCTTTCTATCAAATTTAAAATAGCCTAGTTTTAAATTTAAGGCAGTGTAATAAGTACGAGGCTAGTTGTAATACTGATGTGATTATGGTTGAATGGAATCCTTGGAAGTGACGCTCCATCTTAGCCGCAGACCAGTGAATGAAGTTAGTGGAAGAATGATGTGTGCATAACCATCTGAATATCGGATATCCTGTATATTCGTAATAAGAGTTATGTAATGTACAGCATGTTCTTTCGTAAAAAGTAATTGCTATGAAAATCAAGTTGTCAAGCTATCAGCTTTGCATTTTTGTTAATTTTCTACAATTCTCTCTTACTTCATTGCTTGTTTTAGTCATTGGACTGCGGCCATGCTGGAGGACAGATACATAGGATTAGAGATTAGTCAAAATAATAGACCCCTTTTCTAATTTTAAAGTCTAGTATTGTTCCGATAACCTTTGAGACCGATAACCGTTTGTAAACCCACTGAAACATTGTTGCTGCTGGATAGCACCAGATCGAAGACATTTGATCCTTTCGTTTCGCCAGTGGCGGTCCTGTTTTTTTATTTTTTGAATGTGCATTGAGGGACAAACAGCTGATACAGTTAGCAGATGAAACACCTGAGTAGAGACATCCAATTTGGATTATTTTCCGATTATAAAATCATCACAATATAAGAAATAATTATTATTCATATAAAAAGGCGGCTCGCTGGCAAAATGTTTAGCGGCATTTCGTCCGTCAGTACGTTCTGATTTCAAATTTCGCTGGGTTTGACTGTGCCTGTCATCCTTTAGGCTTCGATAAATTACTAGTTGAGTACTGGGGTCGAAGTAATCAACTTAACCCCTCCCCCAAAATTACAAGGTTTGTGCATATAGTAAAAAGTATTATTACTTCATATAAATGCATATTGTGAAAGCAAGTTAATTATTGACTTTGCAGTCATAAGGTTTCCGGTTCGATACCACTGGCAGTATGTCTTTAGTGTTTTTTATTG
>NC_142938.1:81850537-81853037 GCF_046866305.1 Octopus bimaculoides | reverse complement strand
TTCAAATTCCGCCGAGGTCGACTTTTCCTTTCATCCATTCGAGGTCGATAAATTAAGTACCAGTTGTGTACTGGGGTCGATCTAATCGACTGCCCCCTCCCCCAAAGTTTCGGGCCTTGGGCCTAGAGTAGAAAATATTTTTCTGTACATCTTAGGCGGCGAGCTGGCAGAAAATTTTGGCACGTTGGGCGAAATGCTTAGCGGTATTTCGTCTGTCTTTACGTCCTGAGTTCAAATTCTGCTGAGGTCGACTTTGCCTTTCATCGTTTCGGGGTCGATAAATTAAGTACCACTTTAAACACATTGGTCAGTGTAATCGACTTATCTTCTCCCTAGAAATGCCTCGCCTTTTGACAAAATTTGCAATAACATTACCATATAAGATGCCACTTTTTTTTTTGAGTTCACATCTTACCGATATATATATATATATATATATATATATATATATATATATATAGTAACATCGTCAGATATTGGTGGAACACATGTATTGCTCTTGTTTATTTTCTGTATTGTTATGCTTTCCTTTTGAGAGGTAAGGAATCGAAATATTGAATCGTGTCTTAAGTCAAATGGTTTGAGAATCCCAAAACTATATTTTTCACTAATCAGACCATTGCCTTGTGTCATATAAAGTATAAAAGATATTAGCAGATTTGCAGAGTCGATATCGCTTACAGCACAATGTTTTTTCTTTATTTGTAGATGGCCCTTACCTTCAGGTTTTGTTGAATCCCTTTTGTGGGTCTACATTCAAATCCCACCGCTGATGAGTTCTTTCATTTTCCGGGATCGATACATTAAACTAACAGTCGAGTGCTGGAATCGATATAATTGACTGCACATTCCCAGTAAACATACAGACTTGTACCTAGGCATAAGTCAGCACATTTACTTGTTAGTATAAGAAATCAATATTATCACATAGAAAACCGATTTCAAGATTCTTTCAGAGATAGTTTGTTAAAAAAAATAGTCTTTTTACACCATCACCACACCCACACACTAAGATGCATTAAAAAAACTGTTCGAAGCACACACACATTCTCTCTCTCTCTCTCTCTCTCTCTCTCTCTCTCTCTCTCTCTCTCTCTCTCTCTATCTATCTATCTATCTATCTATCTATCTGTCTCTCTCATTCTCTCCTCACTCACTAGCTTGCTCTCTTCTATGCACAGAGTAAAATTTATGCCTTAAGCGTTTTTCTTTGTTCTCAATATGTCGTTCACAAATATATTTAGAATGATTTCCATGTTAAGCCATGCTAATAGATATTATATAAATATGTAATCATTGCATTTACTCTGATCAATCGTTTCTTTATTTCGCAACATCTGGAGCAAATGGAAAATAAGCAAAATTGCCATTGCTGCAATCGAAGCCCGATTTTGTTATTAGATTTTCACATATCTCTGATGATAGAAGTAGTCAACATGTCTTTCAATAATGTATTGATAAGCAAATACCCGTATAAGGATTACTCACTGATTCTGTATATAAGGGTGTTTACGAAAGTATAGGAGCATGCATGGCTGTGCAGTTAATCGTATAAGTTGTGGTTCAATCCCACTGCACGTCACCTGGTGTGCGTTCTTCTGTAGCCCCAAGTCGAACCACACATTGTCGGTGCATATGGGCGAAAGTATGTGAAAGCGCACCATGTGAGTGCATTTGTGTGTGTGTGTGTGTGTGTGTGTGTGTGTGTGTGTGTGTGAGTGCGCGTGCGTGTGCGCGTGCGTGTGCGCGTGCGTGTCATTGTGTCCGTCCTCGTCCATCACCATTTGATTAGTATATTATTATGTTCGCGTAATCTAGTTGTTCGGCCGATAAATTAACCACTAGACTAAAATAAACTCTGGGGTGATTTATTCGACACGAAACATATTGAAGGCGGTGCCGCCAACATGGCTGCAGTGCAGTGACTGAAACAAATGCAAAGTAAAATATGGAAGACGAGAGGCTTGTATATATTTCGGTACGCTTGCATGTGGGTAGGGTTCTCTACATTGTTGTATGTGAGCAATGCATATACAAGGCTGGCCAGAAGTCACCCGTCAGTAAATCAAAATTCCATAAATACTATCTGTAATCTTGTATTGAGTAGGACTTCAGTTTGAACTATTTTCATGATGTTTCATATTTAGATGTTTTTATTAAATTCATTCAGTTGTTAAACATAAATAAATCTTGGAATTAAATGGTTTTGATTTACTGTCAGGTGACTTTTGGCCAAACCTCTGTGTGTGTGTGTGTGTGTGTGTGTGTGTGTGTGTGTGTGTGTGTGTGTGTGTGTCCGTCCGTCCGCCCGTCCGTACTTGTGTGTGTGTTTGTGTGTGTACATGTGTCCGTGTGTGTGCGCGTGTGTGTATAATTGACTGCACATTCTCGGTAAACATACAGACTTGTACCTAGGCATAATGTTGCCTGCGCTCGTCAGCAGGTAACAATAGTCCCAGGGTCTTTTTAATGTGGTAGAAGAGGTTTTAGTTCGACCGAG
>NC_142938.1:81828037-81845537 GCF_046866305.1 Octopus bimaculoides | reverse complement strand
GAGGCCTCAAAAAACATTTTAAGATCCACAAAGATCAGAATTTCTCTTCAGCTCTTGGTGGTTCAAATTGGATATGCAGTCTATGTGGGTGTCTTTTCAGAACATTGGATAAAAAAACCACATCAGATGCCATGATGGTTCTAAGGTGTAGGTACAGGAGGTGGTCAAACCCTGCATAAGGAGTAGACAACCGCCATGTATATATATATATATATATATATATATATATATATATATATATATAGTTGTAAAATCTCAGTAAATGATGAAAGCAATAACTACGCTAACAAGTAACGTTTACTATATATTTAAAAGAGTTTAATATATATGTACAGGGTGTAGGGTGCCTCTATGAGCATCTGGCGGAAGATCTGCGTGGGGTCAAACTAGTAGCTCCATTGAACACCCATATTGATATATTGATTAGCTATACTTATTTGTCTCTACGTCTTTTATTTTCTGTAAATTTGAACTATATACATATATATATGTATATATATATACATATATATATATATACATATATATATATATATATATATATATATATATATATATATATATATATATATACATAAATAAATTTTAAAAAACAAAGGGCAAACACAAAAACAACAACGCGAGGCCGTGGTACATGTAAAGAATTAGCAGACGCTCAGGGAAGGAAAGAAAGGTAGTTTAACGTTTCGAGCAGACGCTCTTCTTCAGAAACAGAGGAAATTCCAATAGAAAAGGAAGATGGAGGAAAAATCACCAACGATATATATACACACATGTATTTATGCGTGTATGCATAAATATATACCCATTCTACTATACGCACGAGGTTTGAAATATGTCGGAAGAGGTCAAGTTGTTTTCCTCGATCCGAGTGATACGAGAGAATTGTAGACAAGATCGGCCTTGGTCGCATTTGAACACCGATCATAAAGATTCTGCAAACTCGCCGCTTGTGTACATAAATACATGCACAAGCGAAGTGTGTGTGTGTGAGAGAGAGAGAGAGAGAGAGAGAGAGAAAGAGACAGGGAAGTGGGGAGAGAGTGAGAGAATATTGTTGCTGGTAAAAAAAAAAAATTTAACTTAGCAGAAATGTGAAAGAGTAATGCATTTCTGAAAGCTATCATTAAGTATATCAGAATTGAAAGAGGCTCAAGTAAAGTAGTGTTTATATGAATACTGACTCCAGTCAACTGGAATGTATGCAGCTGCACTTCATAGTTTTATTACGGGTGGTTCGTTATGAAATTAGAATTCCGAGATGGATTTAACAAGATTTATTGAAAAAGTCTTGATGCATTCACCCAGGTGATTTCCATTCGAATTAGTCGTTAGAATTGCGATAATGTTTTGGGTTTTATAACGAAAATAATCCTATAACTGCGCACACCAGTGGACACTCAATAGATAGAATCAGCGGTGGCCGTTTTAACATCTTCAGTGACTTCGGCTTAATAAATAAATATGATTTAATATTGTAAGTTTCTTAGCGGTTACATTTGATGTTACCTATAGTCTCTGTCATTAAATGATAGAGTTTATAGGTAACACATGATGATAACCTCATTGCCACGTTCATAATTTGAACACGTTAATTGACTCTGCTTACTTACACCCTCCTTCTAGATCTGAATCTCTCTCCCTCTATTACCTTGTCACCTATCTCTTTCTCTCTCCATATATATATATATATATATATATATATATATATATATATATATATATATATATATATATATACACACACACACAAGCACACTCACACTGATATTTATGTATGTGTCTTTCGCGTTTAATTCCCAATTCTAAGAATAGTTTATGTCTAATTATTTCTTTGTATAATAGTGCTCACTTGCTTAGTAAATATTGCTTTCATTGTTTTATCACAGTCGTAATACCTTTTTCAGTCGCATAATTATTTGGACGCATCATATTGAAATACAAAATTCTAATGTGTTATTTGTGTAATAACGAAACCAAACCTGGAGTGTGTGTGGGGGGGGGGGTATTTATATTACAGAGACAGTGTGTGTGTGTGTGTGTTTATATTAGAGAGACAGTGTGTGTATGTGTTTGTGAGAAGGAGAGGGGGAGAACATTGCAAACAATGAACGAAATAAACAGGAAATGAAAACTATTTTGTACCGAATATTTAGATTTGTGAGCTTGAAATATTTAATAATAGCAGAAAGTTCAGAAAGTAAATTTTCCTGAAAACTTCAGTTTATCAAAAATTTCACTTTAGTGAATATTTCTTTCAGTAATTTATCGGAGTTGTAATATATCTGTAATTTGAACAAGGAAACGGAACAACGTTTAACGTGCTAGAAATAATAGTTATCACATAGTTATTATTGCAAAGCTTATAGCGTTCCAAACACCCATACCAACAAAGTCCTTATTTATATATTTTTAAAATTATACCGGTATATTAAAAAAATTTCATTTTGTCGAAAATAGTCATTTAACAAACTTGTGCTTTGCAAAGTTATACAGCTATCTTTTCTAATTGCATTCTTTCAATATATTTTTGTCACATTACGTATATAGAATAAACTTGGGGTATTTTTTTTCTTTTTAATAGCGAATTAAAACTTGAAATGAATATACAGTAAATTATCATTAAGGAAAATAGAGGAGAGAAAGAGAGAGAGAGAGAGAGAGAGAGAGAGAGAGAGAGAGAGAGAGAGAGAGAGAGAGAGAGAGAGAGACTGCTCCAAATGAAAACGGAAACTTTCGCCCGCAACGAAATAATAATTTGTTGTGTCTGGGGATAAACATTAAAATCTACTCCGCAGTGAATGCAATGAATATTTAAATTTGTGAAAAACTTATAGCTCAAATATTCAATAAACTTCAGAAATCGAAATTACAGGAAATTTCTTGGAACATGGATTTATAAAAAACTTTCCAGACGGTCAAGCTTTTAATAATTGCTTTCTTTTAATGACCGTTACATACCTAATTAATAAGCTGATTTCTCCATTATATTATATACATACATATCTATATATTTACACAAGTGTTTGTGTGGTGGGGGACAAAATTTAACTTTGTATCATTTGTTGCTTACCCTGTGTTTGCAGGAAACTCTCATACTCCCCGTTTTCCTCTCTCCAGCATCCATATTTCGTCTATCTCTTTTCCGATTTCTGAGACGTTCGCTCTTCTGAGAAAGAAGCAAAAGTTAAATCTCTGTGTACAGATGTTATCTGCCTGAAGACAGAACATCTTTCTTTTCTAATATGTAAATCTGAGAAATAATTAAACATTCATGAATGTTACTAAAACTCATTAATAATTATCTTCTTGATCAAACGTCATCTCTACAACTCAGTGAATGATGGAATAAACGCCGTGCTCTCAGATATAGATTTCTTCCAAGTCTTGAACTCATATTTTTGTGTTGTTTGCAAATGGAGTAGATAACTGAGTCGATAGTATATAACTGATACATAGCGATTATGCAGTAATTAAATGCATACAAGCTTTAAATGTTTGACCGTTGTGTATATCAAGTGTGATACACAGGAAGTACTTGTCTGGTGTCTACATATCATATGTGCTACATACTTCAAATCTTTTGGATCTTACAAGAAAGCTTTACGGAACGTAAGAAGCAAGGGTTATCTAAAAATCTGCAACTGAGCGTGGATGTTTAGCACAATCTGATGAAAAATACTTTGGGTGAGAAACAGGTTACAATATATTTATTAATTGTACAACCATCTATGCACTATCTATATACTTGGTTGTGGAATTCCAATAGTTGTTTTCTGATCTGCAACATTTAAACTGCATACATTTACGACAATCTTATAAATTAAAGATATATAACAAGTGGAATTTTTCTGTTAGTTTCTTGGGTTAAATGATATTTATTTCAAATAAAACGTGAAATCTACGTAATGTAAATTAAATGTTTTTAATCGTGTAGAAATCAGAGCCATAAAGTAATCAATCGAAACGAAAAAAAGAAAATGTTCAAAATATTTGTGAGAACGTGTCTTTGTATATGTGATGCCTACTCTATCCAACTAAACAACAGCCTGCATATTGTTCCTTCGATTTTGTCTTCTTTCTCTTTTTTTTTTTTTTTTGTTCAACCAAAGAGAATCATCAATGTTTAACAAATGAATCGTTGCGCATTTAGAGAGATTCACTTTCCTACACGTTTCTATAACACAAAATAGCATTGTTTAGTAACATATCATGGCATTGTTATCGTTTATATCTTTCTCCTATTTCTGAGATCGCTCTCCTAGATATTAAGGTATTCTATTATCTGAGAGCAATTCTTTTATACTTTTGATTTCGACTTTTTTGCAGTTTCTATCACCATTTATAACGACTTCCTTCTCATTTTCCTCATTGTCTCATTGTCCGTTTGACGCATGAACACCCAACCACACACATACTGATAAACAGACACATACACACACACACACACATATGTATCAATGTGTGTATGTATATGTGTATACTGAGAGAGGGAGAGAGAGAGAGAAAGAGAGAAAAGATGCATTCAAAAATACACACATATATGTATATACACAAAAGCAGGTACATCAACATCAACATTTATATATATATATATATATATATATATATATATATATATGCAAACGCAACGATATGTACATATATTTACTTTTGCGTATATATGTGTGTGCATTCGTGTGTATATGTGTTCGTGTGTGTGTGTGTGTGTGTGCTTGTGTGTAAAGATATATATATATGTGTGTGTATGTGCGTGTGTATGCACGCACACACAGACATATATATACACACACGTACAGTGATATATATTAGTGCATATGTAAATGTACTGTCACACATTTTCCGTCACACTACTGCTCTGTAACAGTTGAATGTGTGTCCATTCGTAGGCGTGCGATTTTATGACCATATATGCAGACTAACCTGCTTGTAAATGCATAAATATACATACAGCATTTCCAATTTGTGTATGATACTATTCAGAAAACAATGGTAATGTCACACTAAGCTTTCCTTTTAATAATTGCCATCTGAATAAGTGAATTTAACTTCCTCTTCAATTGTCTGAATCTGACTCAAAATCAGCTCCTGGTAGAGAAGCGCGCGTATCACAGTACCTTCACGTGTATCTGTGTGTGTATATGTGTGCGCGGGTGTGTGGTATACTATTATCACATTATGCACACGTATCTATAATCGGTTCTTACACTTGGCATAATTTGCTTCAGTTTGCCGCTCATAAATATGCTTACATATTTGCATATATATACGTGCGCGCGCACACACGCATGCACACAGACACATATGTGTATTTACGGATGTATATACATGTGAACATACAAGAACTTAGGTGCAAATCAAGATGAAGAAAATAACCCTCGAATACCAAAAGTCGAGTAAAATATTTTACTGAAGCTGAAGAATTCACAAACTGCCACTCAGAGTTTCACAGAAATGATCAACAGACAATCGTTTGTATTTAAAATAATGCATTGTTCTCTATTCTCGCGACTGTTTGATGATCGTTTCTGCAAAACTCAAAACAACAATGTAAGAAGTCTTTTCAACTTTATTTCTTTACTATACACACACACACACACACACACACACACACACACACACACTCACACAGAAACATATATACATACATACACATACACACACATTCATACACATATATGCAGCGTGAAAGGTAGTCACTTGTGACAAGCTTTGTTTCGGAGGAAGTATTAAAAGCGCTGATACAGCGGTCTCGTTCAATTTTCCATGCAAAAGTTCGTAGGTCAACTTACCGAATGTACTGCAATGATATACTGAAAGTACAATGACCTGAAGCAATTAGAGCTGTTTCTCTTGAAAAAGTTCCAAAACATCTGGAATGTTCCTTGTATAAGTTATACACACAAGTAAACATATATACATGTATGTATGTATATATATATATATGTGTGTGTGTGTGTGTGTGTGTGTGTGTGTGTGTGTGTGTGTGTGTGTGTGTGTGTGTGTTTCTATATATACATATGTATATACACACACTCATACATATGTATATATGTTTATTTATGTATATGTGTGGGTGTATATATATATATATATATATATATATATATATATATATGCATGTGTGTGTGTGTATGTGTATTTTACACGTATTTATCTTCGATAAAACTTTTTTTCTTATTCCATATTATTAGCGATTGCGCATACTACATCAATATTGTGTTTTTAGGTGAACAGTTTTCAGAATGAAGCGATCCCAAAAGGAATACTGACATTTCATGGCGAACACAATTCGATAAGAAGCTACCAACACCTTGCAAATCATACTCCACACAAAAGACTATTGATTCTTTTTACAAAGTCAATGTTTTGAAGCTAGACATTTTCTGCGACATTCACAAGGGAATTAGCCGGGAAATGGAATCGTTTCTCGACCTCTGGTAACGCTGAAAGAAGCCAACGAATCTGTAACATATTCCCCTTGTATTCAGTATTAACACAAAATATTAGCGTTTCCTGATCTTAATGAAATTTTCTTAACGTTTTGCTAAATATCGCGCAGAGTTTCTTAATTTGCATCCAAGAGGCTACGGAGATGCAATAATCGACAACCCAAGTGACTCATGACGGTGAAATGTTCCTCTATTACATAAAAGATCGAACCACATTTCTCTTAAGTATCTAACACAGGGTCACCGAAGACAATTCTTCCATTTTCATATTGGTTCAGGGAGCATTCACTAATATTCTGTCGGTTAAGTTCATATACCTGTCATCCAGGCATTATTTGCGAATCCACCCATTCATATTTATAACTTGTTCGATATATCAAATGATTCTTGATTTTATTTCTCGTATTTGTTGATAGGACTTTTATCTTGTAGTCTGTTACTTATTCTGTTGGTCACTTTTGCCGAACAGTGAGCAAACTTACAACGGTTGTCAATCGATGGAAGAAGACGACCACACAAAGCCACAGACAAACTTAAACACACGCGCAAACATATATATGTGCGAGTGTATATATATATATAGTGATGGTTTGTTGTCAATTTAATGTGGCAGCCCCAGGAAAGGGAAGAATGCTACTGCCATTTAGCCTCAGGAAACACCCTTTCCAGTTGGTTATGTGACACAAGCATTCTGTGTCCTTAAGTTTTCAAACAGGCGAGATAAGCATCTCTACCCAGCAAAGCCAGCATCCAGAGACTAGTTTCGGAGTCATTGCTCTTCATCAGTCTGTAGTAGTTTGGCTTGCTAGCTGTCGATGCTTATTCACCTTTGAAAACTTATGGAATTTCGCCGAATGTCCTCACTCAGACGCTTCAATTCATCACAGTAGAACTCTCAATTCGATCCTGGGGGTCGAATACTCGATGCACTATAACGCGGATATCGAAAGAAATGATGAGCATGTTGTTGATTGAGCTGTGGCTCGGTCGTGCCTCTTGAAGCGTCCGTACCACTGGTAACGTTGCACACGACTCACTACCTCATCACCGTCAGCTTGCCGAAGCATTCTTAATGTCTCTGTAGCCGACTTCCCAAGTGTAACGCAAAATTTTACGTTAGCTCTTGTTCCAACTTCCTATCCATGGCAAAAATTGCAGACTGCAGCATACACGTGCTCACATAGACACAAATTTTACAACTAGTGAAGTAAACACAGCAACGTGACTCGGCACACTGCCGCCGTGAAGGTCGCTGCTAGCTCTCTTTGCGCACTCACCCGTGTGTTGTCATCTGTTGGCGCGCTACAAAAGTAGTCCAAGAACTTTTTGATACCGTCTCGAATGTTAATAGCACCTAGGAGGTAATTTTTCTGTTCGCCAAAGTAAATTGAACTTTGGCAAAGAGGAACTAATGTCATCAGATGGTATCCAATGCTCATTGCGTGTATCGACCCTGAACCGTAACATCCTCACGTTGGTGAGTCTGCAGAAGAGGCCAAGTCACTGCTCTTCATCTCTTCCCGGCTCACAGCTTAACTTCTTTCTCTTGCTCACAGCCACCTTTAGTTTCTTTGCTGTCATTCCATTGGCTGTAAGCATTCTCAGTGTCCACTGAGCAGAGATCCCTTACAGCCATACTCGACTGGGAAAAGTTATACCCGTCATCCTTTCTCCCTGCAATCCTGCAGAAGACTTTCATATCTGGTAAGCTTCCGTTCATGGGCCTCATCCACCTCCCTCCCACGGGACTGTGAGCCGAATGCGATCATTTTCTTGGTCGTTTCAGAAAGAGAACCACATCTGGTCTCAGGATTGTAAGGACGACTTGAGGAAGTTGCAGTCTCTCCCTCCTGGGTCCATCTTTAAACCCTAGGATTTGGCTTCATGCAGCAAGCTATATGTCGTTTTTGCCGACTTTACTGGTTTCTCTCCCTTTTTCACGAACTTTATTACTGTTGTTGTTTTCTCCTGGTGAAGATGTTCCTTGAGCCTTTCCTGCCCCAGGAAAGTGTATGTGCGTGCGACTATGTATGGATATATGTATGTATGTATGTACCTATCTATCTATCTACATACACACACACACACACACACACACAGCTATATATATACAGTGTGTGGTGAATAAAATGTCGTCTAAAGTACGCAAAAAAATATATATATATATATATATATATATATATATATATATATATATATATATATATATATATATATATATATATATATATATACATGTATACATATATATATATATATATATATATATGAGAAGATATATGAGAATGGGATTAAGTTACAATTGAAGTATACTTGATAAATATATAAATATTCTTATTAATCATTATGCTTATAAAAGAACAAAATTATAAAGACTGTTTTCTCTGCTTATATACAGAGTCGCACTTGGATTTCATGAAATTGCTATGATTACTTCGCTTTATAATCACGTATTTTTGAAGTAGTGAACTTGAGCTGTCATTACACTTGTAAGAAAATCGTTGAGAGAACACACTAAAACGACGTTACGTATATGACGACGCTGAATTAGAAAATTTGAGTAAATATTTCTCTTTACTTTTAACTAAAATATATGTGTGCGTTTGTTACAAGCACACGTGCGTACACGTCGCTCACGTATATAGCGGAATATATATATATGTGTGCGTGTGTGTGTGTGTGTGTGTGTGTGTGTGTATGTGTGTGTGTGTGTCTATGTGTCTGTACGCGAGTGTGTCTATGTATATTTTGTGAATATATATTATATGTGCGTACATGTGTGTGTATGTTTGTGTGTGCATATGTGTCTAAACGTATCGGATCCGATCCAAATACGGTCACAATTATGGTCACCCATCAATGTGAAATTAACAGCGGACCTGCTCAGCTACTGGGAAAGGTTGAAACAGCTAAGACTCTACTCCCTGGAGTGAAGGGTGGGGGAGGTATGCAGTAATATACATCTGGAAGATCTTGGAAGTAATTGTGCCAAATTTTGGCATTGAAAGCTACACCAATGCCAGAACGGGACGACACTGCATAGTGCCAAAGATCCTAGCAACACCATAGCGCTTCAGGACCAGTTACTTCATCAGCCTGGGTTTCAGGGACCCACAGCTTTTTAATATTCTCCCAAAGAGCCTGAAGAACCTGCACAAAGTAGATGTAAGCGTTTTAAAATCAAAGCTGGACCTCTTTCTGTAGAGAGTCCCAGATGAACCTACCTCACGGCAAGAGATGCAAATGAGGGTAGCTACATCAAATTCCATTCTTCACCAACTGCCACATATCGGAGGATGCTCTCAGTAATGACAGTGTAGCAAAAGGGCGGTGCATCTGCATGGCCGCAGCTCTGAGCCGAAACTACAGAATATATATATATATATATATATATATATATATATATATATATATATATATATATATATATATATATATATAATAGAGTATAAGAGTTTATACACGGAGAGGAGAACACCATGTGGATTCCTTACATACCAGAAAGCGCTGTCAAAACCCAAGCCACGAAAGAAATATTCTTCCATTGCACGTTACTTGTAGGACACTTCAACGAGTAAAAATCTCAGTTAACCCTTTACCAATGAGTTTCACCAATAATGATCAAATAAATCGAATTAATTAATCAATCAGTTGATTAATTAACCATCCGTGGCTCGTCAGTAAGGTCACTGGAAAATGCATAATTATGAAACTATAATACCCACCGAAAACACAAAGTATACACGTGAGCACTTAGTTCCATCTTTATACATCAAGTATTCAAATAAAAATCCGCCAGTAAACATACGGTCAGAGTAGTACAGCAGTGAATAAATTCACCATATATTATCCAACCGAAGAATTTAAGTATTTAATTATATAAATACAGGGTGAAAATTATTAAATTAATAATTAATACCAGTCGTTAGCATGTGTAATAAAAGTCAGAAGACTCTGCGTAAGTTGGATCTCTCAAGATAAACATCCTTATACCTATGCTTAAATATTCATCATCTGAATGTTTCCATCTTTTACTTTCAATCGTTTTCCATGTATACATATATACAGATTTTGCATGTCAAACTCAAACTATTAAATTTAATATATCTAATTTGTTTATCCGTACAATTGCCTTTACGCCCGCTCAACATGATTCTTCTTACAGCCATTCTTTATCCTGAGGAATCGATCCCCTCGAAAGACACCGGAGTCTATGTCTGAGTCTTTTGAGCACGACGAAATGTCTTCTACGCTGGGAATCCCTGGATCTCATCTGTAGACTATACACACATACACACCAACACACCCACACAGAAAAATACACACATACACACACATATATGTACGTATGTATATATGTATGTATGTATATGCATATATATATATATATCTGTATATATGTATGTTCATATGCATTTACATACATATATGTGTATATATATATTTATATGTGTGTGTGTGTATTCATGCGAGTGACTCCTGTAGTACTCAGTATCATGCAAGGCTTTATTGTCAACATGTTCGCGCTAGACAAGGGCAGACCTTTCCTTTGTTTTATCTTCAACACTGCTCATCAAATGTTACTTCAATGCCTGTGAAATATTGAGTTATAAAATCCGATGTTTTTTTAAACGCTATCAATACTTAGTCCATAAAACATTAGGTCGTCATAAGAAAGGCACGAGAAATGTTTCTTGTGTATCTATATGTATGAACAATACATTTTTATACTTTTGTGAGTAGGTTTAATAACACTTTTGAAGGAGAGGAGACAGAGCAGGACTTACAATCTATTGCCCACCATGTTGTCTTTGTGATAATGTATTATGTCAGATTTGATTTGTTTGTTATCAAATCTGAGAAGGAAAATAATGTTCCCAATCATGGTTAGGTGCTGAATAGTTGCTACGACTACTTATTTTGGAACTTTGACTAATTTTAATAGCTTGGTAACACACCTATGTGGTATGACAAAAGATTCTTTCTTGTTGTCTCGTCACATTACAGCCTGTTTCCGGTGGCTCTTCACTCTTTTGCTGTTTCCCCATTAGTAGTCTTTATACAGCTCCATACTTCCTAGTTGCTCTAACAGTTAAAATATGTGTGGGTGTACATATGTGTGCATTTGTGTATTGATGTACGTATATATGTAAATGTAGGATTATGTGTACGTATGCACATGTGTATATATGTATGTGTGTAAGTATCAATCAATACAATGTAATAATGTAAGATAAAATTTGTCAATGAATAAGCGGGCGGCAAACTAAATTCGCACACAATATGTCATATCTATATATATATATATATATATATATATATATATATATATATATAATACAGAGAGAGAGACAGATAGATAGATAGATAGATAGATAGATAGATAGATAGATAGATAGATAGATAGATAGATAGATAGATAGATGTAAGCATGTCTATGTGTATGCGCGTGCTTGATTCTAAATGCTATGTAGTATACATTTTATTGAATGTAACAGCTTTTTTTCTTTCGGCATACTGAAATAATTTTCCCAATTAATATATTTATGTTGTTGTGTTATCACTCGTCATTACCTGACTTTCTGGATTAATGTATGGCAGAGAAAGAAAGCGTACTGCAATCAGTGTCAGTAAAAATAAAACTATTTCCCGCCAGCGCTAATAATGTTTCACTCTTCCGGAGGTAGCGACGCTGTTGAAAGCATCGAGATGTTTGTGATCTTTACTCGGTTATTAACGAAGCTACATTTAAAATACACATAAAGCTATATTATATAACTATACTAAATACTTCAAAACACTTTGTTTAATTTCTTTATCTCCTGTAAATTCTGTGGTTAAGTCAAACCTATTTTAATAAAATATGTAGCAGTCATGTACTGCGTTCGATTTAATCGACCTCACGCAACCTTACTTTTGCGGTCTTGTGATAATGTTAGAAATCAATAATATAGTGTTTAGGTATTGAAGAATATGTTTTGGATCTAGGTTTATCTTAAAGTCAGTTACCTACAAATTTCAGTCATTCTAAAGGCAGCACTAGTCATGTAGGTCAACAACAATTTCTTTTAAGATTCTTTCGATTTCGTCAGGAGAAAAGGTATGCTTCGGTGTAATACACAAGGCCTATTGAGAAGGCTTTGTGTGGGAATTTAGAGTGATGTTCTGCATAACCATACATCATTAGTTGATATTTTTGGTAGCAGAAATTACGATTCATTGTCAGAATAACAAAAATGAAATTAGACACAATAGATATCTTTAAAGAAAAAATATATTCATGACTTAACAGAGTGAATATAGCAAATCACCGTTGTTGCTATAATGCAATACTACAAGATTTTGTGACATTTGAATCCCAATTTTTCAGTGATTCTTCATGATGTTCTATGAATTATTTTGAATTCGCTAGTGCTGAATTATTTTATATTACAGAAAAGAAAAAGTCACAGTTGTGTCTGTAGTTTTCTTTCTTTTTACTTTTACTTTCTGCTTTTAAAATAAAGAATTCGGCAGCGACGATGGAAATATTGTTTCTTTTCTTTTTGTTTTGACGTTTTTCTTTTCTTTTTTTTTTTTTTTTTTTCGGGTGTATTGGAAAAGCTAAGTCTGATGCTGAAAAAACAAAACGAAAGAAATATAAATTTAATGTCAAAATATTTTCACAAGGATTCGTATAATATTGCGTGTTGTAATTCACACGTTCACAAATTTGAAGCGTGTCATATAACCTATAAACCTTACACGCAATCAACACTTGGTCATGCTTATTTCGTTTCTTTCTTTAAAATAATTTTCGAATTACATGAAATATGTGCCATTAAATCGGCATATATATATACATAGATACATACATACATATATATATGTATTTATGTATTTATCTATATATGTATGTATGTATATATACATACATATATAATATAGATAGAAAAACAAGTGTGTGTGTGTGTATGTGTGTGTGTAAATAGATACGTAGATAGATAGATAGATAGATAGATAGATAGATGTAAGATGACATGGTTTGCCTCAAGACGTATCTAGAGGATAATACAAGCAATGTTAGAATCTTTCTCCATCTACCTTAAACATCTAAGTTATAAGCGGTTGTCCGTTCGTCTGTATGCTTGGCCTGAATGCAGGCAGCAGTGACTGAGTTAGCTTTTTCTTAGAGAAGATGTAATTTACGGTCTCTTTACCTTGAACTAATGTCAGCTACCAGGGCTCCCGCCTTAGTTGCTTACTTTGTCCGTTTCGGTTTCAAATCAATCACCCGCAAGAATGTGTTGTGCATGTATGTGTGTGTGTGTGTGTGTTTGTGTATAAATGCACACACACACACACACACACATACAGACATATATACATATATGTATATAGATATACATGCATACATTCATTTATTCATACATACATACATACATACATACATACATACTGGTGGAATGTCCCAATGAAGACCGCACTAAAATGAAAACACACAGACCTGATATAATGATTTGGGATAGAGAAGAGAAACTGTGGTACCATTACCTGAACAGTGAACTGGTGTATGGTGTGCCACCCGTCGGGTGCGCAAAATTTCGCAGAGCAACGGGAGATGAAGTGTTTTACTCAGGAACGCAACACACCGCCTAGTCCAGGAACTGAAACCACGATCTTGCAATTATGAGTGCAATACCGTAACCACAAGACAAGGCACTAACACACGCAGACACGCACACACAAACACAGACGCAGCCACACGCGCGCACACACACAGACATACACTCAAATACACATAGGCACATTCCTTCAAACAAGCACACAAGCACACAGAGTTTACTCTGTATTATAAGATAGTGAATTTCGAAGCCTTGCGTGTATGTATTGCATCTTAGGATTGCTAAGAATACATTCAATGTTTCCAGTCAAAGAATTCAGAATTGATTTTAACACAAAATACAATATTTGCATAAAAGAAAAGCATCTCAGATAATAACCATATAAAACGAAAACAATGAAATATATTCAAGTGTAGCAAACAAAAAAAAAAAAAACAATAAGGAAATTAACATTCTGTGCGTACGCAATGTAATTTTCTACCAGTAAAATGAAGAAATTTTCATATATATATATATATACATATATATATATATATATATATATATATATATATATACATATATATATATATATATATGTAAATGGTTATATACATAGCAAACATTTCACTCCTGTGCTACTCCCAGTTTATCACACATCGCGTTCTTATATATATGTATATAAATAAATACGTATATGTGTATATTTATATATATATATATATATATATATATATATATATAAATATACATAAATTGTAAATCCCCAAAATAACAACAAAACTACAAAGGATTCCGCGGTACACGTGTTTCAAGCTTTATATGTGTATAATATAATATGTGTATAATTTACAATGTAAAGCTATCCTCAGCCGCAAAATTATTTCTCTCCCAGGAAATTATACCACCTCGGCGTTGAAGTAGGAAGAAAGGTGTGATGTAAGAGGTGAAGGTCTTTTCGGTATTCTGTATAGTACTATACCTCGTATAATTCTCCACCCAGACATAATCTCTCCGGTCCTCCGAAAACCTTCCATACCTTGCCACGATTCAGAGATTATGTCTGGGTGGAGAATTATACGAGGTATAGTACTATACAGAATACCGAAAAGATCTTCACCTCTTACATCACACCTTTCTTCCTACTTCAACGCCGAGGTGGTATAATTTCCTGGGAGAGAAATAATTTTGCGACTGAGGATAGCTTTACATTGTAAATTATACACATATTATATTATACACATATAAAGCTTGAAACACGTGTACCGCGGAATCCTTTGTAGTTTTGTTGTTATTTTTTGGATTTACAATTTATTCTTTCACCGCAACCACGAGCTGGAATACACAGGTGCTTACAATTGTCAAGTATTACCTCTAAATTTCAATTTACCTATATATATATATATATATATATATAGCAATAAGAAAATGGAGGGGAATAGATGGTAGTCATCAGCTTGCAGACATTGTATTATGTCAATTTACCTGTTTATTTGTTTACTAAAAGGACAATAATAACAATATACAAACACATGTGACATATTATGTCATATCAGTAATTAAAATACAATATGTCGCATGTGTTAGTATATTGTTATTAGTGTCCTTTTAGTAAACAATAAAATGTCTGCAAGCTGATGACTAGCATCTATTCCCCTCCATTTTCTTATTGCTATATAAATTAATGGTAAAATATCTTTTTACCCGCACCCATTTATTGCACTTCGTAATACAAAGAAAACACACTAGTGTAATAATAATTGGGCATTCTTCCGGCAGTGTATTGCATAGATATTATCCCTTAGTGGGTTGGATTCACAACCCTTAACTTTCGTCGATATATATATATATATATATATATATATAATTAACAGAATGAGATAAAAAATCCAAGGATGTGAAAAATGTTTAAAGAGATGCTCTTACAGCTGTTCCGGGATATTTTGTAAGACCTTCTCTTTATAAATGTTCTAAATTCTTTCACAACCTTGGATTTGTTATTCAATTCTGTTAATTTTATATATATATATATATGTATATATATATATATATATATATATATATATATATATATATATATGTATATATATATATATATATATATATATATATATATATATGTATGCATGATAATATATGCCCCACGTTGAACTCCTCATTCGTATCATTATCGAACCTGGAGCTTAACTATAGTCTGTCCATAGCACTTACTCAGCATTACATGACACCTTTGGGTCTTCTTGACACCATTATCTCTCATAACCTCAATATATATATATGTGTGTGTGTGTGTGTGTGTGTGTGTGTGTGTGTGTGTGTGTGTGTGTAAATACGAATAGAATCAATTGTTATCGTACAGATTTTTAACTGTGAGAAATATATCAAATAAAGAGAAAACACCGTTTTTTTTTTTGCCTTCTTCCTAAAAATGTATTTTACAAGATAAAACAACTTTTTGGGGGGGGGGTATTTGCAAACATTACGCTCCAGTTAATTTTTAAGTGAGTATATAAGTTTACATTCACTGCTTCATATACCAATATCCTGGTTTATACATTCGGCTGACTCCAAGTTATTTCGCCATCACCGATATCGCTACCACCAAATCCAATACAGACCATCACCATCAGCACAATCATCACCATCGTCATTGCCTTCACTTGCTATCCACCTTACTATTTACGTGCACACACACACACACACACATATATATATACACACATACCTAGATGGTGTGTGAGTGTGTATCTATACACGCACACACGCACATACATATATGTTTATATATAATACACATATGTATGTATACATATATATATATATATATATATATATATATATATATATACGTATCTGTATAGATGTACATATACATTTTGTCGCTGTCTACTTGCTGTACATTCTTGTAAACCATATAGCTACACGCATTCATATACACACAATTGTATATACACGCATACTTGCACGTAACCGGTATGTATGCGATTTGTAAAGGAAGGCTTTTATTTCCAAAGATTTCTATGCACAATGACTTATCCTTTAGCTCCATATTCATTGTTAACTGAAGTCTACTCCTGGGTGGGTATCTGCAAAGTATTATGTGTATTAAGGTATTTTAAGAATGTAAATCGCTTCCAAACATAACATCACATCTTGTTTACGAAAAGTCACTTCCAGACAATTCTTTTCTATACATAAACCATGACACACACACACACACACACACACACACACACACACACATATATATATACTTAAATATATATGTGTGTGTGTGTGTGTGTGTTTGTATATATGCGTGTTTATGTATGTGTGCATTGTTTTTCCTGTGTGGTGCACACTAAAATGTGCGATTGCCAAAATGGCGAAACGTGCGTGGTGAGTAAATGGCATTTACTGCATCTTGTTTTTATCAAACTTTTTCATCTGTGTGTGTGTGTGTGTGTGTGTGTGTGTGTGTGTGTG